>NC_056746.1:1446739168-1447039168 GCF_019279795.1 Protopterus annectens | reverse complement strand
ATTTGTTTACTTGGGCATCCTTCTTATAGACACTAGTTTGTAAACCATGATCTGTAAGCATCAGCTGTATATCCAAGAAACTTAGGGATTGGTCAGAGAACTTCATCTCAAATTTAAGAAATTCAACAGTCTCATTCAAGTATGTATAGAAGTTTTGTAGATTCAACATAGTACCCTGCCAAACTAGGAAAATGTCATCCACAAAACGCTTATAGAATGAAACATTCCTAGCATAGGGGTTACTTACATCATATATAAAGTTTTCTTCCCATCTGCTCAGTCAAGTTAGCATAGGTATTTGCTACAGCAGTGCCCATAGCAGTACCCGAAACTTGATGGTAAATTTGCTTATTGAAAACAAAAACATTGTTTTCTAGAACCAGATCTAATAGTTCACAAATTGTCTCAGAACTTCTACCATTAACAAAACCATACTCAACTAGTATTTGTCTGAACCAATCAACTCCATAGGTGTTGGGAATGACAGAAAATAAAGATTTTATATCTAATGTCACTAGGAAAAAGTCCTGATTAGTAATGTTATCATACCAATTGTAAAGCTGAGATAAAAAAATCACCACTATCTTTAACATAACTAGGGACAAATTTTAAATAGTCCTTTAGTATATTTTGGAGGTATACAGATATAGGCTCTGTAATCCAACCACCACTTGAGGCAATGGGCCTCATGGGTGGTTGCTCGACAGACTTATGGGTCTTTGAAAGTCCATAAAGTATGGGGATAGTAGGACAGGGCACACTCAAATAATGAAAAGTATCAAGGTCTATGTCATTCATTACTTGGAGGTCGTATATAGACATATTTATTTTACTAATCATACTGTCTATTTTCTTATTACCAATTACTTTAAACGTAGACTCATCCCTAAGAAGATCCATCATGGATTGTATATACTGTTCCATGTCCATTATCACTATTGCTCCTCCCTTAGCCTCTTTTATAATCATTTGTGTGTTAATTTGTAGTTATTTTAATGCTTCACATTCTGATCGAGTCAAGTTATGATGTTCAGAACTATTATTCCTTGTATACAAATCACGTATTTGTTTCTCACATAATTCATTGAATACAGAGATGATAGGGTCACTTACTGGAACAAAAGTGCTAGTTCTTAGATGATTATTCATAGTATCATTACTTTTACAATTTACAGCTTTACAATTGGTATGATAACGTTACTAATCAGGACTTTTTCCTAGTGACACTAGATATAAAATCTTTATTTACTGTCATCCCCAACACCTATGGAGTTGACTGTATCAGACAAATACTAGTCGAGCATGGTTTGGTTAATGGTAGAAGTTCTGAGACAATTTGTGAACTATTAGATTTGGTTCTAGAAAACAATGTTTTTGTTTTCAACAAGCAAATTTATCATCAAGTATCGGGTACTGCTATGGGCACTGCCATAGCAAATACCTATGCTAACTTGACTCTGAGCAGATGGGAAGAAAACTTTATATATGGTGTAAGTAACCCCTATGCTAGGAATGTTTCATTATATAAGTGTTTTTTAGATGGCATTTTCCTAGTTTGGCAGGGTACTATGTTGGATCTACAAAACTTTTATACATATTTGGGTTCTCTGACAAATCCCTAAGTTTCTTGGGTATACAGTTGATGCTTACAGATCATGGTTTACAAACTAGTGTCTATAAGAAGGATGTCCAAGTAAACAAATATCTCCATAAAAAAGTATGCATGTGAGGAGAACCTTCAAGAGTATCTTAAAACGTCAGTACTTAAGAGCCAGTAGACTTAGTACAGAGCTGGAGGTATGCAATGCTCAGATGCAGGAAATGACTGTAGGTTTTTTGGAGAAGGGATACAATATGACAAAAACAGAGACATCTAGGAGGGATGCTCTGACACTAAGGGACTCTGTAGCCAGACCCTACTTTTCTGTTAAAGAGGATTCCAATACTGACACTATGAGTCCTGGTAATGGACAACCCCTTAGATATTTCATGACATACAATAGAATGAGCAGAACGATTGAGAATGTTATAAGAAAAAATTGGTTTGTCCTGAAATCTATACCCGGTCATGAGAAATGGCTCCCAGACCAACCTATATTTACCTATCATAATTGTTTGGTTAATGGTAGAAGTTCTGAGACAATTTGTGAACTATTAGATTTGATTCTAGAAAACAATGTTTTTGTTTTCAATAAGCAAATTTTAATGCTTCACATTCTGATCGAGTCAAGTTATGATGTTTAGGACTATTATTCCTTGTATATAAATCACATATTTGTTTCTCACATAATTCATTGACTACAGAGATGACAGGGTCACTTATTGGAACAAAAGTGCTAGTTCTCCTTAGATGATTATTCATAGTAGCATTACTATTTCCATATATAGTCTTTAAATTCAAACTTCTAGAGAACAGACCCAAATCAGTAACAGCATTAACTACATCATCAGAGGCTGTGGGAATAAACTTAATTCCATGTGATAACAAAGATAGTTCAGCTTCAGTTAATTGGTACTTAGAAAGGTTGACTATAGAGGGATGGGGTACTGTATTATCCATATTAGTCAATCTATTAACATAATTCATATTTTGACAATTTTGGTGCAGTGTATCCAAAGAATCAATACTTTCTAGAATAAGAGAGGTATCTATCTGAAATTCAGAAGGTAGTGCCACATGGATAGTGTTAGCTTCAGCACACTCATCAGTAATATTATGTATAATAGCATCATTTCCTCTCATTTGACTACAAGTTAATGTATCAATATCAACAAAATTTTGTCCAGTAGCAATACTATCAGCACCAGTTACATTGTCTCCAAGTGGTTTCACCATATTAATCACCCCATTAACATAGCCTTGATACAGTATGTCTGAAAAATCAGCACTTAGTCTAATAACAGGAGTTTTTGTTTGGACTTCAGTGGATGGTACTACATAGCTATTATTAATTCCAGAAAACCCAGAACACCCAGTTCGTAACCAATTTCATAAATCCGGCTTGAAGCAGATAAAGACCTAGGCTTAAATAAACAAGTTACACTAAAACCTATTTTAAAAAATAAATAAAGGAAAATTAGAAAAAAACTGAGAGATATATGTATATACTTCTTATCCCTCTTATCACTGTTTTTGTATTTTTAAGAACTGGGTGTTCACCTTAATCAATTAATGGCTGTGTCATGTGCTATTAGTATCAATGTTGGTTTTAACTTTACTTTTGTGTAAGACACTGAGGAAGGATGTTTTTGATATCCAAAAGCTTTGTCATTTTTTAATGCATTTTATTTGGCTTGATGGTGTGGAGAGATTAATTTCTTTTTTTGCTGCTGCTTTGGTGTTTCTCTTTCCACCTTATCGCTTGTTCCACATTTTTACTGTTTGAGGTGCTTCCACTGACCCTGGGAACTACAGACCTATTTGCCTGACTAGCCTTATCTGCAAGGCCATGGAGAGAATCATCATGGACCTTATCAACAAAGATATTGGTAATCTCCAAACACATGACGCTACTCAATTTGGATTTTTCAAAGGGAGATCATGCCTGTTAAACCTGGTGGACTTCTTGAATACAGTCACCAAAGCCCTTGATGAAGTGAAATTTGTGCATACACCCTACCTAGGCTTATCCAAGGATTTTGACTCTATCCCCCACTCAGACATGATTGACAAACTCACCCAGCTAGGTATCAATCTGTATAACATTAGATGGGTTGCTAACTGGCTCACTGATAGAACCCATATAGTCAAAACAGGGGAATCCACCTCCAACAGCAGACCTGTAACCAGTAGTGTTCCACAGGGATCAGTCTTGGGACCTCTATGGTTTTGAATCTATTTCTCCAAAGGGCAAGCTAAAACTATAGGTCTGTGGCTGACAAAGTTTGCTGATGACTGCAAAATGGGAGCACACAGGTTGACAGCATCCTTGCCTTTGATCACCAGGTCTCCACAGTGGTAAGAAGGGCATTATATATTGCTCATTTCATAAGTAAGGGCACTGCCTCCAGAAAAAAAGAAGTTATAAACTCCCTGTACTCTTCCCTCATCAGGCCAATAATTGAGTACAATGCCTCTTTTGGTATTGTCCTTTCCAGGCACCTGCAGCAACTGGAGGGACCACAAAGGTTCCTCACAAGGAAATTTCAAGGTCTTTAGCATTTGTCCTATGATGATTGCTTGAAATCACTGTCACTTTATTCTGTTTCATATGGACTACTCAGAGTTGATCTCTGCCTTGCATATAAAGCAATCTTTGACCCTGATTTATTGGAAATGTTGCATATCCGTAAATCAAACGGTACATGGGTTACTCACACTAATGGCCTTAACCTGGTATGTGGCATTAATAGAACCTGCTGCTACTTGAAAACATTGAAATTTCATAACGTTGAATTTCATAACATTGAGATCAAAACATCTAAAACCCAAAACATTGAAAATGTGCTTCATAACATTGAAAACTACACTGCATATGTAAATTAACACCCTCTCCACCTATAACACCACCTAACCAACCAACACACTTTCTACTACGTTTCTGCAGGGGGGGAGAGCCCCCCCCACCCATAAATTAAATATACCAACTCCAAGATCGCACTACAGTGGAAAAAAGTTAATTTCCTGAAAATTTACTTTTTTTCACTGTAGTGTGATCTTGGAGTTGGCATATTTAATTTACCGGGGGGGGGGGTGCATGGTGGCTTGCCCCCCCTGCAGAAATGATATTTAATTGTGCAATGTAGTTTTCAATGTTATAAAGCACACTTTCAATGTTCTGAGTTTTTCAGTGTTTTGAATTTTCAATGTTATGAAATTCAACTTTATGAAATGTCAGTGTTATGAAGTAGACCCATATACACACATATATAGATATAGATACAGCTATATGTGTGTGTGTGTGTGTGTGTGTGTGTGTGTGTGTTTGTGTAGCTAGATAGATGTGTAGGTCTATTTAAAAATCTAAACAGTACAGCAAATGCACAAATATCTAAACAAAAAATAATGATAAAATCTAAACACATCCAAAACTAATATTTTTGCAGTGGCTAAGCCACTTTGCTCCAACCACACTCCTTGCTATTTATATATAACCCTGAGGTGGTACAACAGTAGGAAAGGGCATAAACCCTTCCCTAGTATCACTTCAATTTTATTGATATTTTGAGTTTAAATATTTTTTACTGTTGATATTTGTGCTGTTTGGATTATGTTATGTATATATAAATAAATATACACAGACACATATCTATATCTATATATAGGGAGTCTCCTGCTGAGTTGTTGGATCTGGTGATTTTAATTAAGGTCCTGTCACTAGAATTCAATTGAAAAACAAAGAAATCTGTTAGGGGAAAAAATATAAAAAATAAAAAACATACAATAAGCTGGTTGCACAAGTGTGTACACCCTTAAACTAATACTTTGTTGAAGCACCTTTTTCTTTAGTTACAACATTCAGTCTTCTTGGGTACACACCTGCCATCAATTAAAGAGACTCTGATTAACCCCAAATAAAGTTCAGCTGTCCTAGTAGGATTTTCCTGACATTTACTCAGTTGCCTGCTACAGCAAAAGTCATGGTTCACAGAGAGCTTACAAATTATCAAAGGGATCTCATTGATGAAAGGTATCAGTCAGGAGAAGGGTACAAAAAATGTCCATAGCATTGGATATATCATGGAACACAGTGAAGACAGTCATCAAAAAGTGGAGAAAATATGGGACAACAGTGACGTTGCAAAGAACTGGACGTCCCTCCAAAATTAATGAAAAGACAAGATGAAAACTGGTCAGGGAGGCTGCCAAGAGACCTACAGCAATACTGAAGGAGTTGCAGGAATTTCTGACAAGTACAACCAGGAAAAGCCGAAAGACAACAATTGGTTGTCTACTACATGTGACAACAATCTCCCATATTCTCCATATGTCTGGCCTATGGGGTAGGGTTGCAAGGTGGAAGCCTTTTCTTACAGAGAAAAACGTCCAGACCAAGCTAAAATTTGCAAAACAATACATCAAGTTTCCCAAAACCATGTGGGAAAATGTGTTATGGTCTGATGAGACCAAGGTTGAACTTTTTGGCCACAATTCCAAAAGGTACGGTTGGCGCAAAAACAACATTTTGCATCAGGCAGTATCATACTTTGGGGTCACTTTTCTTCAGCTGGAACTAGGGCTTTAGTCAAGGTGGAGGGAATTATGAACAGTTCCAAATACCAGTCACTTTCAGCCCAAATCCTTCAGGCGTCTGCCAGAAAGTTGAGGGTGAAGAGGAATTTCACCTTTCAACATGACAATGACCCCAAGCACACACCCAAATCAACAAAACAATGGCTTCACAGAAGAAAATTAAAGTTTTGGAATGGTGCAGTCAGAGTCCAGACCTAAATCCAAAAGAAAATCTATGGGGTGACCTGAAGAGGGTTGTGCACAAGAGATGCCCTCACAATCTGGCACACTTATTGTGCTTCTGCAAGGAACAGTTGGCAAATATTGCCAAGTCAAGATGTCCCATGCTGATAGACTCTGACCCAAGAAGACTGAATGTTGTAATTAAATCAAAAGGTGCTTCAACAAAGTATTAGTTTAAGGTGTGCACAATTATGCAACCAACTTATTGGATGTTATTTATTTTTTTATATTTTTCCCCCAACAAATTTGTTTGTTTTTCAATTGAATTGTACAGGTTATAGGTCACATTATATGTGGAAAAAGTTTTGAAATGATTTATTGTGGTCTCATTTTTTTATATCACAAAAACCTGGCATTTTAACAGGGGTGTGTACACTTTTTATATCCACTGTATATGGATCTACTTCTCATACTCGAATGGATACACAAAACCCTCAGACATGTTAAAGCCTTAGTTTTGTAAGGTGGCTAGACAAATTGGTTTTGCTTATACCTCCTCAGTATCTAGAGTGCATTAACCAGAAATTATTTAAATAACAAGAGACAATGTCATCACCTGGATATATAGTGTGGTTGCCTGCATGATGGCTGTCAGTATGGAAGGGTGATTATCAGGAACACAATGGATTTCTACATTATTTGAACAATGAGTTGGGGTTAGAATTCCCAATGAAAGCTGAACGTTTTCTTATACATTTTTTGGATTTATTGATAACTGGCATGTAAGATGGCACATTAGTGACGGATTTATATCAGAAGCCATATAACAAAAAGTCGCTTTTAAATCTGGACAGTTGTCACCAGGTTATATTGTAAAAAATACACAGAAATCTCAATACATGAGTTAGGTGGAGGAAGAACATACCATAAGGTGGCTAATGATTTATCCCATAGCACATAAGGGCTATTACTTGACTTCTATCTCTATGGTGAGGGATGAGGTTGCATCAAAAGTACTGTAAACAGACACTACTGATGATCTGGTTAGGTTTACTGCCACATACAGCAATAAATGATTTTGTGTTCAGAATATTGTTAATAGACATAATTCTGTTTTATATAGTGATACCCTTATAATTAGATACCTTACAACAAACTGCAAATGTGGGTACAGATGTACTAAGAATCAGGGGGAGTTGTTGAACCAAATAAACATATGTCTGTTATTTCAAATGGGTTACCATCTAGGAAAGGCTGCTATAGCTATTATGTATAATGTGAAGAGTATTAACAGGATACAATTTTGCTACTACAAATTTGGGTTGCATTTTTAATATTATATAGCTTGTACTACTTAGAAAGTTAGTATTTAGTATACTGTAAATATGGTGCCTTCTTCGTGGGTCAAACAAAGGGAATGTTCAAAGAGCAAATCAGTGCTCATTTAAGTGCTGTGACATGCAAGAAACAGAGAAGTGCATTGTACAGATATATGGCATTGCATTCTCAAACCACATCATTTTTAATGGACATGAAACCATCCAAGTCTATGATGGCCATCTTCTTTTTCTTTTGGCTACTCCCGTCAGGGGTCGCCACAATGGATCATCTATTTTCATATCTTCCTATCCACTGCATCTTGCTCTGTCACACCAATCACCTGCATGTCCTCTCTCACCACATCCATAAACCTTATCTTAGGCCTTCCTCTTTTCCTCTTACCTGGCAGCTCCATCCTTAGCATCCTTCTCCCAATATGCCCAGCATCCCTTTTCAGCACATGTCCAAACTAACGCAATCTTGCCTCTTTTTGCCTTAAAATTGTCCAACCTGCGCTGACCTCTAATATACTAATTTCTGGTCCTGTACATCCTCATCACACCCACTACAAATCTTTATCTTTAACTCTGCCACCTCCAGCTCTGACTCCTGTCTTCATCAGTGCCGCTGTCTCCAACCCATATAACATAGCTGGTCACACCACCATCTTGTAGACCTTCCCTTTCACTCTTACTGGTACCCATCTGTCACAAATCACTCCTGACACTCTTCTCCACCCACTCCACCCTGCCTGAACTCTCTTCCTCACCTCTCTTCCACACTCACCATTACTCTGAAATTGCTGATCCCAAGTATTTAAATTCATCCACCTTCGCCAACTTCCTGTGTCCTCACCATTCCTCTATCCTCCCTCTCATTCACACACATATATTCTGTCTTAGTCCTGCTGAACTTCATTCCTCTCCTCTCTAGAGCATATCTCCACCTCTCCAGGGTCTCCTCAACCTGTTCCCTACTCTCACTACAAATCACAATGTCACCCACAAACATCATAGCCCACGGGGACTTCTGTCTATCATCACAGATTGAGTAGATCAAGACAGATCATAGATCAAGTCTATGATGGCTATGTTGATTGTATTGCCCTACTGAATAACAAGGAAAGGTTTTATATTGTATCCAGGACTGAGCAAGCAATTTAAATGTTGTCACATTGCTGCATTATTTATTTGAAATTGGTGTCTTGATTGAACTATTTATGTATAACACACTTACATTTATTTATTTTTTATTTTATTTACTTTCATGATTATTGGTGGAAGTATGTTGCATTTATATTGTTTAATATATTGTGTACTGTTATATTTAGGTATTTTTGTCACTTGGAATGGCGTACGTGGTACCATCATTAATTGTTGTTTATATGATTTCTGGTTAATGCACTTTGCATCTGCAAAAACAGTTTATCTAGCCACCTTACTAAACAGATATGTTTCCCCATGAGTGTGAGTGCTGTTTTTTTGTTCCTTTTTATATGTATACATAATTATGTCAAACAAAAAAAGACAAGGCCACAGCTAATTCAAAAACTGGAATCCATAATCCTCCTCTGGGTTTCCTGGCCACCCCACCTAAAATTAAAAATAAAAGGTTATGTGTATTGTGACTCTGAATATATTTAGCCAAAACATTATGGAGTGAATTGGCTAAGATTAGGAATTCTGGTGGCAGTTGTATATTTAAATGCCAACAATTCACCGGGAATTAATGAGTCAGTATCTATTTCTAGTTTACTGAAGTTGCGACATTATTAAAAATAAAATTTATAAATGCTTTTTATGATTCATACATAACGTATATATTTTATTTCTTTATGTTAGGTTTGTCAATATGTATCTATTTTATGATATTAGTTTGTTAATGAAATTAATGTTATCAGTGCAATTAAGTTTATTAATATACAGGTGTATATGAAGGCTTAGATGTACCTCATTGAAGGATGCATCTATCTTTCATGCATTATAAGTTTGATTGATTACTTTATGCTAAGGTAGGGATGCAGGTCCTTAAAAGCAAGGAATTTAAAATCTGTACCTAGTTCTGATGAAGTTTGGTTATATGAACAAAAGTGATTAACTGATGTTAATAATTTTTAAATTATTATTGTTCCTGTGTGTTACAAGGCATGTGGTCGTTATACTTCAAATATCTCAAGTGCTCAAACTGTCAACAGTTTGAGGACAAAGACAGTGAAAAAAAAACATTGAATCAAAAAGATTCAAAAATCAAAATGCGAAAAGAAAAACTTATGTGCAAGGGGCAAGCAAACCTGCACCCTAACCCCCCTACAACTTATATATTCTAACTCCAAGATCTCACTGCAGTTGGGAAGGAACAAATTAACATTCAGCCGCATACTCAACTAAATACCAGCAGTGCTCAGAAGGGCAGTTTTTAAATTATTTGCCAGTACTTCAAGTGCTCAAACTTTTGACAGTTCAAGCACTTATGACACAGTGAAGTTGAAGGATCTATCCTCCATATGTAGTGCCAGAGAGTTGGAATATCTGTCAAGTGATGAGATTGAAACAAAAGAGGAATTTGCCTCTCACAGCAGAGGAGTTGCAGTTGAGGAGCCTGATACCCAGACAAAGGCCAGTCTAAGAAATAAGAACAGAGTGGTAAATCAGCCTGAAAGAAAACAGGCAAAAGCAAATGTCAGAGACACAGGAAAGGAAGGTGCATCTTTAGGAGGCCTTATATCAACTCTATTTATGTTTGTGCTTGTTTGAAAAGATTGTGCCCTAAAACCTTTCAATGCTGTACTGAATATACTAAAGAAAGTAAAAAGCACAGCATCTGTTTGTCAATGAACATGTGTGAGTTCTTGTTACAGTAGAGAGGACATACATATATATGAAGGAATAATTTTGAAATGAAAGTATAAGCACACCCACACAGTCTGAATTTCAAAAGGCAAAATGTGCAAACTTGGTTGAATGAAAGGATAACACCATTTAGGTGTAAATAATTTTTCAGGTATCATGCCAATAGATATGAGACTTGAATGGAACATTTTAATAAGAATATTGTATGCCAGCATGCAGTGCATTTACACATTTCTCTTTCAGTGGCAGTGACATGACCAAATTCTGTAGCTATTGCTCCAAAAACAGAAGAATATTTTTGGTTTAATTGCTGAAAAGTACTTACAGTTTACATCCTCTGGAAACACAGCTATGTTCCTGTAGCTTCACAAGCTTCTGCCACTACCATTACCATTAGTTAAGCAGCACCCGCAAGTCCCCAGTTTACATATGTGAGCTGTATACCTAATGATCTTTTCATGTTTTGAATGAGCTAATACCTTTCACAAATAATGAAGGCCAGAAAATAGAGCATCGTCAAAAGATGTAAACATATGCATGACCTCTGACTCCAGCTAACCTGACACCTCTCAGTCAGCACTGTCCCTGCTGTGCTAAGCATGTGATAGATACAATACAGTAATGTGGGGATGGCTCATTACCTTTGCTTTTCTCAGCAGCTGCTGTAACTCCTGCTGAGGCAGAAGACCATGATTTTTAACGAATGCCGGAACTTCAGGTGGCCGCTGTGTTTCATAGTAAACAGTTCCATGGATTTCCATATACTTGTTAAGAATCTTTAAAAACTGTTCTTTACCCTATAAAAAAAGTTAAAGTTTATGTGCATATCTCATTTGTGTATAATATTGAAGACAGATAATTACTATTATTTTTTAATGAAAACTGATGTCAAGTGTTAGGCAGGAAACAAACTAAATCAAGAGGTAATTTCTAAAGTTACTACATTTCCCAAGGACACCTTTTCACAATAAATGGGGCTTGCAGGAGAATAACTGAATGACACTATCAGAATAATGTGTCTTGCCAAACAACATTACTTTCAGGTTAAAATAACAGATACCTCTTGATATAGATACATAGACAGAGCTGGATGTTTCTGTGTTAGCCCATTAGAAACACCTAATTAGGAAATTGTTTAGATGAAAAAAGTTTTCTGAATGCAGGCCAGTCAAAAGATACAAAGCAGTGCTTTTCCAAAAGAGAACTCCCCAATGTACCACACCTATTATTTGTGTATCTCTAAACATACTAATTCCTAGACAGCACAGCAATGAGAAAAAGGTGAAACTTCCTTATTCCCAAGGTGTTTCACAGTTTTCTTCTAGCAAACATGTTTCATCAGAACCAAAGTTTTCCTAAACAAAACTGATTCTGATTTGCAACTTTCCCACCATTTAAGGCGGAGGGGGATGCATGCTTAACTTACTGCTGTAGCAACTTGGCAAAGCATCAGAACAACATGGGTGAATAAATAACAGACCGCTTTAAACAGTGACAGAAACAATGGAATTTATGACATTGTTAGTACAAACTTAACATTGCAAAATGTAATGAAATAGATGCTTAATACTGTAAATTGCAGTAAAATAATAATATAATGGAATATTTCTTAAGTTTTGTAAAACTTATATATTATATATCGTATTGCTTAATACTGACAAACCAAATGTTAAAAAGTTATACAGACAAACTATTCAGTAAATGCTGTATGATACCCTAAACCTTCTGTAATGGAGGCCAATGGAATATATTTAAAAGACCCCTTAATGACATCAAGTGTTTCAGCTACACAGCTCCTGAGTGCCCATAATGTTTTACTTTGCAAGTCTTTATGGCTAGATACAGGCCAATAAAACAAACGCCACTAGTTGTAGACATGTATGTTTTGGACTTGTTATTGACCTCATCAGCAAAACATAAGTGAATAGTTTCGCTATACATCAGAAACACAGGGTCCTTAACCTCATCTGATGCTCATAAACATTAAGATGCATGCAAAATATCCCAGGTAATATCCAAACTAAAACCTCAGCTGATGCCCATAAACATTAAGACACTTGCAAAATATCCCAACTAATATCCAAACTAAAAGGTAAAAAGGTCACACAGACAAATCTTTCAGTAAAAACTGCAAGAAAAACCCAGTCAAGATAGAGTTTTCACTGTGTGATTCCTTAAAAGCCGATGGGATATATGCAAAGACCCCATCAGGACCTGAACTGTTTCAGCTACACAACTTGTGAATCTAAACTATCTACTTCTGCTTTGGTGATGAGATCAATAAAAAGGCCAAAACGTGCCTATTCACAGCAGGTTTGGCTTTAGTGGCCTGAATGTAACTATAAAAACTTAAAAAGTAGAAAGTCCTTAAGGGGTCATTTGCATATATCCCAAAGACATCCATTACAGGAGGTTTATAGTATCACACAGAGAAAATTCTAGCTTAGCTGGGTTTTTCTTGTAGTTATTGCTTAATATTGTAAGATGTAGTCAATAAGGTATTAAAGTTTAGTAAAGGAGTTAGCAATAATTAGGAGAGGTGATAGAGATTAAAATGAAAATGTGGTCAAATAAATAACTATGATGAGCAACAAAACATCAGCAGGAATTATAGTAGGTTACAGGTGTAACATGCTTCATGAAAAGAAGTACAGTTAGCTTTAATTGTGTTCTGATTAAGTTCCATGTTTGACTGTGGAAAGAAAGCAATACTTTTTTGAAATACTTCTGAAGACTTAGCCTGGGTCTTTTTTTTTTGTTTATATAAGTTTTAAGTTGCATCATTTTGGTTATTGTTATTATTCATTGTGAAGGTGGTCACTTAAAGTAGTTTGAAGAATTTTAGACTGACTGCTTTTCATTCACTAGGAAGGTGATTCCACGGGTCCACTTTGTAAATTCGAAATACTGAAATATCTATGCCTGACGTACAAAGCCATGTCTAACCCAGAATTAATAGACATGCTCCACCTCAGGAAATCCAAATCCCTTAGAGCTACACACTCCAGGAACTTAAACCTCAGCACAGCAATAAATAGGACATGCTGGAGGGACAGATTCATATCCCAGAGGCTCCCCTCACTCTGGAACAAAATCCCAATTCAAGTCAGGCAGAGCCCCTCACTGACCCTCTTCAAGAGAAATCTTGAAGAGTGGATGGCAGATCGTAAGTTTACCCCTGGGATCTCTTCTGTGTCCCTGCTAGACAGATGCACAGTAAACTAACCTTAAAAGGGCTATCTTCTGTGACCTACTCTACAGAGGCACAGTTAACTAATCTAAAAGGGAGGCGAAAGCCAAACACACTCTGGCTAGGCTTATAAATGCCCTAGGGCAGATAGCCTAGTATCAACCTATGAACCTATGAAATCTCGAATTTCAGTATTTCGAACTTACAAAGCCGTGGACTACCTTTTTCGAAAATGGCAGAAGCGCAAAATTCAAGATACCAAAGCACAGATATTTTGAATTTCTGCTTCCGGTGGTGCGGTATTTGGATGTTTGGGTTTAGTTTTGATAAGTTTGTGTATGTAAGTATGTTGGTTAGGGGTTTAGTATGTGTAAATGTGTGTTGCGAGTATTATGTGTGTGTTTGAGGGACTGTAAGATGTGTGTGTGTGAGTTTTGATTGTGTTTCTGTTTGAGCGATCTCGGAGTTAGAATATATAAGTAGGGGGTGTGTGGGGGGTGCAGGGGGGGCTTGTCCCCCATCTTACATGTAGTTTAGATGTATTTGTTTGATTGTGGGGGGGAGCTTTGTGTATGTTTATGTGTGTACTGCTTGTGTAGCATAGGTGTGGGATTTTGAATTTCACGGTTGTTTTTTTTTCGAATTTATGAGTTGCGGTTGGGTTTTCGGCTTTGTGGTTTCAAAATACTGAAATTCAAGATTTCAGTATTTTGAAATTACAAAGTGGACCCGATTCCACACAGCAGGTGCCATATTGGAGAAGGCTCTTTTCACAAATGTTGCTCTATCACCTTGCTTGGATGAGTGTTAATGTCTCATCCTATGCACTTATTACTGGGTATGTAACATTCATAGTTTTAAAAGTGACCTTTTCAATGTGTGTTGGGGGTTCTGTATCCAATTTGGAAGATTTTATAAATTAAATTTTATAAATTAATACGAAATGCAGTAAGATATCTCTTTCAGTTATAGGAAGCTAATAAACTTGTTTTAGAATGTTGTAGTGATGCATATTCATGCCTGCCAGCAAAGCAGAGCACATCAGACTTAAATATTTTATTAACAGTGGTGTGAAGCTTTGCGTATATGGGGATGACTGAAGGTAGAGCAAAAGAAGCCCATATTCTAGTTTTAGCCATGGTGGTTAGCATTGTTGCCTCACGGCAAGAGGTTCTCTGGTTCGATCCTCGGCTGGGGTGCCTTCTGTACGGAGTCTGCATGTCCTCCCTGTGGTCGTGTGGGTTTCCTCCGGGTGCTCCGGTTTCCTCCCACATCCCAAAGACATGCTGTAGGTGGATTGGACACTCCAAAATTGGCCCTAGGTGTGAGTGTGTGCCTTCAGTGGAAGGTTGGGCTACGGGCTGGCAACTCGACACCGTAAAACTCCACTGCCAATCATGAGCGGACAGGTGATCCACTGTGGCAACCCCTAACTGGGAAAAGCCAAAAGAAGAAGAAGAAGCATTAGTATTTTAGAAACTTAGAAAACATGCTGGGCAGTATCTCCAAACCCGATCTAGGTAAGCCCAGGTTCTTGGTACTTGCAGTCAGACTTTGGTAGTCTTTCTCACCTCATACTGCGATATCAAACTACTGTATGTTTTGGCCATAGGTCAAACAGTTTCTAGACAAAACAAATGCAAGTAGCAGAGTGGAAGGCACCACAGAAACTACAAAGTTCCCCTGCCATGCTATCCCTCTGCTTAACAGCTTTTTACCTTGATTTCCCTTCTTAATAGAGGATTATGCCTTATGTAAGCCTCCTGTCATAACTCTATGCTAACCCACGAGCACCTATGCATGATTATGTCCATGCCCCCCTTTAGTTTCTTGTACATCGGCATTACTGCCATTGCTTCCACTGACTGAATTTTACTTGCACTTTATATTACTCCTGTTCTACATTTAACCCACTAGTGATGCTAGGATCAATGCTTTGCCCTGGCAAACAAAACGCCCACAAAAACAATATAAACAAATATGGGCCTTAATTCAGGAAGGCCCATGTAAACCTAGCTTCCAGGACTCACATTTAAGTAAAATGGCAAGTATAATAAAGACATGTAATGTTACTGTCCTTGGATAGTGAGAGATCCAAGAGTTAGGATTTTTCTTTAGCTTATGTTGTGTAAAAATTAACCTAACTCAGAGGTATAAAATGTTGGAATTCAGTAGCTAAATGCACCTTTTCAGACCATTTACTGCTGGAGTATTTCAGGTTTTTAATTCTGGTATGTGTACTATTTTTATTTTGAAACAGGTGCATGATGGCTGCAGATGGGACACTGCACTTCATTTGCAGTAATCTATACTATGTTATTCAAGATAGCAGAATCAAAAACTAATTCTGAGATAAGTAATTTACATAGCTTTATCTATGACTTGTGTAGTATAGAATGACAATAAATGCCCACATGCACTGCATTCTGGGTGCAAGTTGGTAATTCAATACATTTATTACTATAGCACTCAAATTTGAACAAGTCCAATATCTAGTAGTAAAAGTATGCAGGCGACAGCCTGTCCCCTCACTCTTCTTTACACAGCATGTTGTTTTAACACAAAGGAATTGAAAAGATTAAGAACCTTTAAAGGGCTTCAGTCTCGCACTTGTAATGACAATGGCAATGGTCATATGGGAAGTTTGGGATGGTCTCCATGTTCCATAGTGCTATGCAATGAAGGCCATACAATAAACTAGTAAAACATCTCTTTGGCTGGCTCACTGCTATCCACAATTTGACCCTTTACCTAGCTGCTATCTGAAATTCTTTATATTTTTTTTTTCAAAAAGAATTGCCTTTTTAAAGAGGTCTGTTAAGAGTTTCTGCTCATAACTACACAACAGGAAGGCACTATCAGAACCCTGTTTCTCTGGACTAACCTCTTTGCATAAAAGATACACATATCCAGTTTGTCTGCATGATTCAGAATTCACTACCCTCATATTAAGAAATACCCTGCTGTCCCATCTTCAGTTTAAACTATTAAATAGACCAACTAAACTGGGTCATTGCAAATAACAAAACTAACCAAATTGACCGTGTTGCTTCCATCCTGGTCTGTACTGTGTATTGACTGTACTAGTTTGGATTCTTTTTCTTCTACTGTGTTCTAGTGCATATCTCTGCATCTTTCTTCATATTTTAATTGGCCTTTATTTACCTAGCCCCTAATTATCACACTTATTTCTAAAATGATAGCTTTGTACTGCAGTTGCTCTTACGGACAGGTCTAATATATACTTCCTCAAGAAAACAGGGCTGTATTGCAGATTGACTTTGACTTTTGACAGATGCCTGATATATAGGTTCACACTATGTGACTATCATGAAAAATAATAAAAATAAAAATATAGAAAAATGTGTTTTGCAGGTGGACCGTACCCCTTGTACTCCTCAGTATGACAACTGCGTTCTTAACCCGTTTATATAAACACATACATAAATATATATCTATATATAGATATGCCTTCAAAGTTCCACAACTTACAGGTAACTGTATTTGCCATTTTTCTTATTTGGAGTGACCTCAGATATATCCATCTATCCTCAATCCCTTTTTCCCATTTTGCACATGAGGTCAGGGTCTCAGTTAACAGTGACAATTATCTCAAGCCAAAGTTTATACATAATGAGAGAGAAACTGTTTTGGGGATATCTATCCTGCAAAACAAAAAAAAAAGTATAGCGTTGTTCACCCTATTCTAACCTGTGATGATAAAATAAATTGTAGGACTGTCATCTTCAGAAAATTGGGCAGAGGAAGTTGGTTGTCAGCAGCAAACAGTTAACAGATTTGCAAGAAATATAAGTGGATATATTTGACAGGTGTTGAAATCAGTCTAAAATTAAGTCATTTCTGGACTGTTTATTCTTCTAATTTAACTGACTTATTAATTCTTAAATGAAAATGATAAAAAAATCTTGTGAACTTTAATTATTGAAAATTAACTTTACACAAGGACCCAGTTATATTTAAGGAGTGTGTATCAGCATCATTTATTTTCTTTTTATTTTATTTATTTTACATTACTGGGGAGAAAAGCTCCACAGTAAGTACCAAAATTAAACAATATGATTATCAATTTTGAAAAAGCAAATATCAGAAAAAAAACAACATAAAAAACAATATGAAGAAATACATGAAAAACAATATGAAAAAATACTGTATAAGCATGTATGGAAAAAACAAGATATATATATATATATATATATATATATATATATATATATATACAGAGAATAAAACATAGTTACCATAGATATTCATGCGATAAGTCTACAAATAAATAGTGTGCTCTGTGCCTTAAAAAGTTGATATGAATAATTAGGCTATTGGTGGGTTAATACAGATGCACTGCAACTACAGAAAATGCAGCTAATCCTCCTCAGAAAGTTTTGATAAAGAAGAAAAAAACAAAATTAAGAGACCAAACTATAGAAATATATGCAGTGGATATGGTTCAGCAAAAAAGAAGCTGTTTCACATTAACATCTAAAGTAGAGCTTAAAAGTAGTTAAAAATGGATGTAGAGCCTAAAAGAAGTTGACAAATGGATGTCTGACCATTAGCCTATTTTCAGCGGGCCATTTGGTTAACACTGATTGAGTGATTAACACTTTTGACCAAGATTATTGTTATACCTAAAACTAAAGTATACCTAAAGTAAGGAAATAATGAAGAATATATGAAGCTGCCAAAGTGTCTTTAGAGCTGCAAACTCTTTCCATCACTTTTGCATTAAAGTAGTCTCTACTGTATAGCTGAAATGATGGGGGAAACCCCCATCCCCACCCCCAGTCCTATAAACTGCGTTAGTGGAATCTAATTTAACATTGTAGCACAGTCTACATCTTTGAAAGCTATTCTCTCAACCACTATCTTCTAATGAGACTGCTTCAACCTGCAAAAAAAAAACAATACTGAAGCAGTGACAGTACACCTCCTAAGGGAATATATTAGTACTCCTCCTAAGGGAATATATTGTTAGATCAGCAGTCATCTGGTAGATTTAGCAGACCTAAGATAAACACTACTTGCATAAACTACAATTAAAAGTTGTGACTCAGCTCACAGTCAGAGTAACAAGAACCTTTATTTCCCATTTCTCATTCTTCCTCATAGATTGTTTTTGGAGGAAAACAGTGAGAAGGGAACACCTGCTACATTTGGCCTCACATTGTTTCCCTCTTCTTCTTCCACATACCACCCACCTCATCCTGCTCTACATTTATTTTAAACTCAGCCCTCCCCCACCCTCTACAATGAATAATATTCACACATTCTAGCACACCTATCACTAATGTCTTACACAGCAACATACATTTATTGCCCCAGCCTAATACTGTTTCCTCACCCGCTAACTTCCACCCATCCATTTCTCCCCTAACTTCTCCACTTTTTATTTTCTCCTCCCACTTTGAATATCCTTCTTTGAACTATAATAGCTACCTTATTCCAGTATTTAAGCTGCTGTAAGTCAATATCACCGCTATACATTCAAAATTATTACTCAAAATAAATTCCTTTAAACAACTATTGGATTATACCATTCCCACAGCACAGAATCCTCCCCCAAACACATACTGCTAAAGCAAATTGAATTACAGTGCTCCAAAACCTTATACATAAAACAGCACTACTGTCAGTCTCATTCACATCATCTTACCCAACTTACACCTTTATCTCAATCTCACTAAGTCCACTCATTCTTACATATCACCATGGCAGCCAAACAGATGGTAAATGGATAGCAGAAGTAAAAGAAAGAATAAGAAGTTCAAAGGCACAGGATATGAAATGGGATGAATTAACAGCCAGAGAGATTGAAACAAAGTTAAGAAAAGCCTCTAATTGGAAAACCCCAGGCCTAGATGCAGTACCTAACTTCTGGTTAAAAGTATTAACATCTTTGCACGAAGATTTAGCCATGAGTAAGAACTATTTGTATGTGCACCACCCCAAACAGACACCAACCTGGCAAACAACAGGAAAAACAATGCTCCTTATTAAGACTGAACCTGCAAGCTAACCTAAAAATTATAGACCAATAACTTGTCTTCCAATGACGTATAAACTATACATGGGAATTGATGCTGACATAGTTTATAGTCATTTAGAAGGAAATTCAATTATGGCAATAGAACAAAAGGGCAATAAAAGAAAGTTGTTAAATAAAGTCATACTGGAGAACTGTAAAAAGGGGAAGAATCTAAGTATGGATAGACTGCAAAAAAAGTATTTCACGGTATCCCCGATTCATGGATAAAGAGTGCTTAAAAATGTACAAGATATACCCTACACTGATAAACTACATCACAGCGACCATGAAACATTGACAAACCACAAATTATTATTCAAGGGATAAAAATCCATAGGGGGATATTCCAGGGTGACTTTGTCACCATTGCTCTTTTGCCTTGCCTTTAACCCATTAAACTGTCTGCTTAACAGATTAGGTCATGGCTATAATTTGGCTCCCAGAAAGCAACAAAATGTAAAGACTTCTCATCTTCTCTTTTTTCATGATGTAAACCTCCAGAGATCATCAGATGAGGAACTGAAAGCACACTGCAAGTAGTCAAAACTTTTTCAGAAGATATAAGAAAGTCATCTGGTCTTGATAAATGTGCAAAAGCAACCTTTAAAGCAAGAAACCTATGGTGTAAGCCTCCTTGAAATTGATTACATGTATAGATCTGCAATTGTGGGACTGCATACATATCTGCTGATCGCATAAGATCCAAATATAGTGAAAATTTTGAAACATGAGGAAAATAAATCTAAGATGACTTCTCTTCTTAGTCTAGCAAAAGCATATTGTTGTCAAGCGGGAATGGAAATCAAAACCAGTAGATAAAAACAGGCAGCAACTGAATGTGCCAAAAAACAAAAGAAAGAATATAAGGTGAAGGATCAGATGAGAAGGCAAGAAATGTGGAAAATGCATAAATATGGTTGCAAATAGAGAAAATTCCTGGAAGAACCTCATGTTGATCAGGACTGAATGCAGGAATCGTTAAAGAGAAGCAAATTCAAACTAAAAAATGAAAGGTTAATATTTGCGGACCAAGATAGTGGGCTATGTACACGTTAGTTTACAAAGTCCATTGAACATGTGAGAGAAACAGACAAATGCAGGTTCTGTAAAACAGAATTGGAAATAGTTGCATACCTTGCTGCTGGTTGCAATATACTAATGGCAGAAAGACTGTATACTGAAAGGCATAATAATGTGGCAAAACTGTTGCACTAGGGACTGTGCAAGCATTATAATACTGAAGTAGCTAAAAAACTCAGAAACATGAGCCACAAAGCATCAAAGCAAATGATAAAGTCTACATCACATGGGATCACCCATTACCAACAGTTCAAAAGACAGATGCAAGAAAACCAGATATAGTGGTCCATGAAAAGAAGACAAATGTAGCACTGATCATTGAAATCACTACACTCAGTGACTATAAGGGTGGATGCAGCATAATGCTTAAAGTCTTCATCTTATAGACACAAGGTACAGGGTTTGATTTTGACTTTGGCTATTAGTTAAGCTTAAAATGGCTCTTCATGGCAGTTAGTGTAGTATTTAGGCCCCAGTGGCCTAATGGATAAGGCATTGGCCTTCTAAGCCAGGAACTGTGTGTTCAAGTCCCATCTGGAGTGTTGTAATTATTGGCTCATTTACTCAGAGCTGTTCACTGTTTGCCTTGGGAGCTTGGTATAATGGTTAAGGCATTTACCTTACAGACACAAGGTGGAGGGTTTGATTCTCACATGGGGTAACTGACTAGGCTTAAAATGGCCCACAAAGGCAGTTATAACCCCTAGTAGTAATCTATGAATCTATAGTGTCTTGCATACAGAGTGAGACAAAGTCATAAAATATCAGGATTTGCAGGCAGAAATAACAGCAATGTGGAAGAAAGATACCCAGACAGTTCCAATAGTAGTAGGAGCAACGGGTCTTACAAAAAGTAACCTACAGTCGCACTTAGATATGTTACCAATACTTGTAACTGCATACAAATTGTAAGAGTCATTACTGGGCACATTGCAGGTGCTGTGAACAGAACTTCTGGCTGACATTAAAGATTGAAACAATACTAATTTCATGACCTTTAATCAAACTTTGACTTAGCAATGGGGTCCATTCCCATCATGGTATTAGAAACCCAAAAGATTTGGAGAAATTAAAAAAAAATTCAAATGAGTAACAATTTCCACTTACTTCTAGAACTTGGTAGATGTCCAACATTATAGATTAATCAGGATAAAGAAGTAGGAGTCAAACCACCACAAATAAAATCCAGTTCTTTAATGTGAAAGTAGAGATAAGCGCTTTCGCGTGCAGCCAAAAAGCACGCTTCTTCAGAACTGGATTTTATTCGTGGTGGTTTGACTCCTACTTCTTTATCCTGATTTTGTTCTTTCTCTTTTGGAGTTACCTTTGGGAGACAGGATTGCTTTTTTCCAGTCATTATAGATTAATACACTTCAATGAGTCACATACTCTCCGTATACGTCTTACTCAGACATCCAGGTATAAACAGCTGCCCAGCAATCACACCTCAATATGCCCAATCCTCTGTGGGGAAATACACCCTAACCCAGGTGCTAACCAAAATTTCAACTTTTTACATATTAACTCCAAAGCAGAAAAAATGACCAACATCCATTTAAAAACAGCCCAGCTAAAACTTATCAAACGTCAAAGCAAGTATACACAATAAAGTAACAGACCTTTGTGCATGGGTTTTACATCGTATACCTCGTCTCCTCTTAGTAACTGAGTCCTGGTTAAAACTATCAAAAAAGACGAAGAAATGCTCCTTCCTGGGTATAGCATACTATACAATAACAAAAAGGGCAATACCCATCTTGCTATACCTGGCCCCTCTACACACTGTCTATTCCACAATTTAATAGTGCTGAACTGCATATCAAGTTCCTTAAATAAAATTGCCACAGAAGCATCTGCATCGGTACCATATACCTTCCCCCAGAAAACAACATTGTCACTATTGAAGATATAGTCTCCTGGATAACCAGCAATATCCCCCAAGAAACTATAATCCCCCAAGAAACTATAATCCCGGACAACCAACACTGACTGAAACTCAACAATCAGATACAACTCAGCACTCCATAAACATATATGGCTTTGCTTAACTCATCACCACTCCCATCAGACAGAAAAATAATACTAAGACCACTATTTTAGACTACATGCTAACTAAAATTAAATAAGCCAAAACACAACTCTATACCATTCGTGATCACCCCAATTTATGGAAATAGGCAACTTTTATCTAGCTCAAAACTTGTATGGAATACAACACAATTCAAGTACTTTCAAGGAATAAAATGCGACTTTCTCTTTGTTTTATACCTTTTCCATCTTCCCCAAGCTGGAGTGACATTGCTGTTGGTATATATACACATTATTGCAGCAGGGGCAGAAAGGGGATTGGGAGCCTCGGCCTCTGCAGCAACAACTGTCTGCAAGTTTTTTGCAATATTTTCTGTGCGTTTGGTAAAGTGTCCAATCTTCTGTGGGATTAGTTAGTTCAGCAGTGATTACCTGCATGATGATAAAACAAGATACAATTCATTATAGTAAATCCATTTCGCATAGCAAAACCCACCTTGATGCTTCTACCTTATAAAAACAAAGACAATGTCTTATAAAAATAAGAAGGAGAAGGGATAGCCAAGAAACTAAAATGCAGAGCGTATAAGTAATGGTGTAAGTCTATCCAAAAATAACGGAAAAGGAAGATAAGCTGGGGCTTTTGTCAGTACACTAAAGTGAACAGAAAGAAGGAAAAGCAGTTAACAGTTATATTTAAAAACTGAAAACTAGGTCATTAGCCTGACAATAGTAAGACATATGCTGCTTTTCATCCATGTGGGGATTAAATCCTCATCCCTTTCTTTTTGCTCATTTTTATTTTTAATGCTAGTGATGTTGATGGGGGGGGGGCTTTCAGAGTCAGTAATCACATTTTATTTTCATTTCTTTGTACTTCATTATATCTCTTTTGAATAATTAAAACCTTGAAGCTAATGAAAGCATAATCCCTTTAATCATTCCCAAAATATTTTGGCATTCACAAAAAAGTACCTCATCCTGGCAATTCCACAACTCCCTCTCCTTCAGCTAATAATACCACAGACAATACTGCAACCCAGTTTAACTCCCACTTCATCAATAACATTTTTCTCTTAAAGGTAACCACCACCATACCTGCTGCACATGACCACCATACCCTGCATTTAACTTTCAGTCTGTACGTACCTGAGCTATAAGGAAACACCTACTGACCCTTACACCAACAACCTAGTATCTGAATATTTATAGCTCGCTGTCAGTCATATGGCTTTCTGTGTCCATCCAAATTAATCAATCCATAAAAGAAAATCTCGATACTATTATATGGAAAAAAAGTCTTTCATTTTACCAGTACACAAAGGTGTTAACTCAACAGAATTTTATAATTACAGGTCTACTGCAATTCTATCATGATTATTCAAAATCCCAAGAAAAATGTATCCACTCCTACATCCTCAAATACATCACAGACAACAATCTTTTCTCAAAACCCCAACACAGATTTTCCCCAAGCATAGTACTGCCCTCCTCAGCTTCACAAACACCATAAATCAATACAGAAACACTACTAGCATAGTACCATCTCTCTTGATCTATCCAAAGCCCTTGACACTGGTTTACACCAACAACTTCTTGTAGAACTCTCTTCCCTTGGACTCAGTCATGAAACACTATTTTGGTCCCATAGATATCTGTCCAACAGACAGCAAGCTGTGAAATGGCAAAAAGACTTGTCACCATTTCAGCTAGTCCTAGTAGGGATCTACATTTCATAAACAGACTTCACACCACCATCAAATGGGTCACGGTAGTTCAACATTCAGACAAAGTAAGTCTTATCTCTTCAGTCCCAGCATTAAAAATCACACAGGTCTCATTTCATCTTTCATTATTCCTAAGCCTAATGAAAACAATTCAATGCTCTTCATCCCTAGGCATTTTTCTGAACATAAATACACTTTCTGCATTCTTTCATCAAGCTACACTAAATTCACAACTGCAGCACAGAACAAACTTCCAGGGGTCCAAACTCAAATTTGATCATCATCTTCTCACCATCTAAAAAACAAGCATGAAGCTAAACTTTCTACACAGGGCAAAACAGTATCAAACAGACACTACCAAAAATTTTACAGCAACAACTTACCCACTCCCACCTCTTCTGTATGCTTCTACTATTTTCACCATACTGAGCACTACCCACAAAATAAAGCCTGAAGCATGCTGTAACAAAACTAGCCACATTTCTTACTGACACATCCTACAAAACCCAGCACTATGTGGTCCAAAATGACCCAAAGTGACTTGAATTACCTTACTACCTGACCTACACCTAACCAATCGCAAGACCATAACCTAACACACTACAAGAAAACTACCCAGTATTGCAATCCACATTACAACCCTATTCAACTACCAGACCTCTATGTTCAACAACAAATCCCTTTAAGATACTTCGAAATCAGACAATACTGCTGGTAATTCACTTTATTCTAATTGTGTCTTCAAACTATGGGATTATATCTCACTTGTAATTAAGAGATAAAATAAAAAGTTTTAAAGCCCAGTTAAAAAGCATTGAAGCAATATCTGCCTCTGCTTATTCACCACACCTAGATAATCCAATAACATATAATTTGATGTTGTCAGTCTTATTCTATCCTCAACAAGTGGGTTTGGAACCAATCTGTTGGATTAGACTCAGCCGATGCTAAAGCTCGCAGCCTCCAAATATCTCTAGCTTTTCCCTTATCCACAATGCACCTACCAAATTACCTCAGTTTGCTGTTTCTAGCTATCGGAGGTGGTCTACTAATCTCTCTCAAGCTGTATTAGATAAGTAAAGTTTTCTGAATTTTTTATGAACTTTTTTCCATTCAACATTTTTTCAAGTTTTTACCATTAAGTAGTTTAAATTTTTGTGATTAATATCTCTACAGTTCTTCCTCCTTTTTCTTTTTGACTTCCTTGCCTCCTTCTCTCAACTAGTGCATTTAGAGTGTTGTACTTGTAAGTTTTCCTTCTTGCTGCTACTCCCGTTTCTTCCCTTTCCCTTTTTCATACTTGGTACTCTCAGATACATTGCTAGTACCTCTCTCCCCTTACAACCTTGTTGTAACTCTTTATACCATTAATGATATCCCTCCCCCTCTTTCTTCTTCTTCTATCCTATTAAAAAAAGTTACCCTTCCCTTTCTATTTTGACTGCTCTTCTGCTATATCTGTTATTCCATTACCTGATACTGTATGATGATTGACAAACCTGCAGGTTTCAAAAAGTGGTCCAAATATGGCAGGATGTTGCCACTCTTGACTTTACACATCCCTTGTGGGTTCTGCTTGCGTCCTTTACATTTACAGGAGGACTGCTCAATTTGCCACAGATATAATACAAAAGTTTTGACTGAGCAGAAAAATAAATTGATATTTTAAGGCCTCATTCCTTCCTCTTTTGAAGAAGCCATATCCCAGTCTCCCAAGTCAAAGCCTTCTATTTCATCCAAATCTTCCTTGGACTCTTCTCGGAAGAGAAGTGCTAAAGATCCGGTCTCAACCCCAGATCAGAAGAAAATGAGAGCTCAGGATCTGACTGCTCCCTCAGAGCCTATGAAGTCTAAATCAAGCGATACAAATCCAGCATTGATTAGTGTCAGATCAGAAGACTAAAACATTAGATTCCAATATATCAGATCAGACAGAACCTTCAGAGACTCTATATCGTCCTCCGGCCAGATATTCTCCATCGGTGGACTTAGTTCCTGACAAACTCCCATTGCCTTTTTTGCAGAGGCCAGCACCCCCCTCCATTTACTCTACTCGTTTATTCAGAAGTCTTACAGAAGAAGATGTGGAGAGAGTGGTGAGGAAGATCTTCTCGGCACAGGGGTAGATTGGTTTTCCCTCGGCGCCTACCCCTTTGGGTCAGGTTACCCAACCTTCCACCACACTCCCCTACAAGTTCCTCTTCTAACACCATCCATTGCTTTAGAGTCACAGAATCCCAGTCATCCAGATCAGTCTCGGATCTGAGAATCTCCGTATCCGCAGATTTGACATAATCTCTGAGATCTCCGATCCTTTTGGATCTGGAGAGCTCTTGGAGCCGAAGCCTGCCTGCCAGGTCCGGGGAGCAGCATTTGACTCTGAGGTTTTCAGAGCCATCTCTGTTCCTTGATGCCTCGGCACTGGACAGTTTGGCTCCAGCTTCCTCCTTGGGGGGGGGGGGGTTGCCAATGGAGAGGAGAAAGTGGATGATTTGGAAATCTGCCTTCTCACTCAGATCAGAGCCTCACTCTGGCTCCTTTGAGCTCTGCCTTTGAGGCTGAGAAGAGTGTTCTCTGCCTCAGCAGTCCTGATGCAACCTTCCCCTTGGATCCTACATGTTCCACCATGATGCCCAAGCACCTGGAGCATTACCACCTTTCCCCACGGAGGCATCTTGTACCGAAACCTCAGGTTCTCTCCAAGGGAATTTTGACTTCCTCTTCTGAGACTTCCCCACAGCATCCCACTGAGGAAGTGTCCAGGAAGAAGATGTGCAAGAAGAAGCACCTAGACTCCCTGCAGTTTGGGGGAAAGAGGTTCTCGTTGATGCCATGGTCAATGCTGCATCCACAAAGAAGAAACTAGCACACAAGAGTTCCACTGTCCATCCCCCAGCAGGAAGTCGTGGGCATTAGACAGACTGAGGATGTGTTCTTTGTTTCAGCAACCTTTGCCTTGCGGTCTCTGAACAATTTGGCACACTTTATCAGACTTCAGAGAGATTTGACAAAGCAGTTAGCAAATACTCTCTTAGTAGACATTTCTACAGAGGTCCAAGGTTTGGTGACTTCTCAGCTGGCAATCTTACAGTCAATATTCCATAGTTCTATAAGGTTAGTTTCCAACATCTGCATATATCATGTGGCAAACTTTTACACCAGATGCCCTTCCTGACACAACCCTCTCCATCACAGCATGAAGTTATGGGATAAAGTAGTGGAAGCTAGGTTAAGAAGGGAGGTGATGATTAGTGATCAGCAGTATAGTTTCATGCCAGGAAAGAGCACTACAGATGTGATGCTTGCTCTGACAGTGTTGATGGAGAAGTACAGAGAAGGTCAGAAGGAGTTGCACTGTGTCTTTGTGGACTTAGAGAAAGCAAATGACAGGGTGCCCAGAGAGGAGTTGTGGTATTGTATGGGGAAGTCAGGAGTGGCAGAGAAGTATGTAAGAGTAGTACGGGATATGCACGAGGGTAGTGTGACAGTGGTGAGGTCTGCGGTGGGTGTGATGGATGCGTTTAAGGTGGAGGTGGGATTACATCAAGGATCAGCTCTGAGTCCTTTCTTATTTGGAGTGGTGATGGACAGGTTGACAGACGAGATCAGACAGGTGTCCACGTGGACTATGATGTTTGGAGATGACATTGTGATCTGTAGTGAGAGTAGGGAGCAGTTTGAAGAGACCTTGGAGTGGTGGAAGTATGCTCTAGAGAAGAAAGGAATGAAGGTCAGCAGGACTAAGATAGAATATATGTGTGTGAATGAGAGGGAGGATAGAGGAATGGTGAGGATGCAGGGAGTAGAGTTGGTGAAGGTGGATGAATTTACTTGGGATCAACAGTTCAGAGTAATGGCGAGTGTGAAAGACAGGTGAAGAAGAGAGTGCAGGCAGGATGGAGTGGGTGGAGAAGAGTGTCAGGAATAATTTGTGACAGACAAGTACCAGTAAGAGTGAAAAGGAAGGTCTATAAGAGGGTAGTGAGACCAGTTATGTTATATGGATTGGAGACAGTGGCATTGACAAAAAGCCAGGAGTCAGAGCTGGATGTGGCAGCATAAAGATGTTAAGATTTGCACTGGGTGTGACGAGGGTGGACAGGATTAGGAATAAGTATATTAGAGAGTCAGCCCAGGTTGGACGGTTTGGAGACAAACCAGACAGGTGAGATTACGTTGGTTTGGACATGTGCTGAGGAGGGATGCTCTGTATTTGGAAAAGGATGCTAAGGATGAAGCTGCCAGGTAAGAGGAAAAGAGGAAGGCCTAAGTTAAGGTTTATGGATGTGGTGAGAGAAGACATGCAGGTGGTTGGTGTGATAGAGAAAGATGCAGAGGACAGGAAGAAATGGAAACAGATGATCTGCTATGGTGACCCCTAATGGGAACAGTCAAAAGAAAAAGAAGAAGAAGAGTTTCCAACATAGTGGAAGGGACCTCTGCAGCGGCGAGTTCAGGCATTTCCATGAGGAGGCATACCTGTATGTGCTTGGGTGATTTTGTGGAGCCATTTAAGTTCAATTTCATTAATGCCCCTTTGACGGAAGTACTCATTTTGGCCATAAGGTAAAGGAAATGGTGTCCAGGTGAAAGAAGGATGGAAAGACCTTATCTGCCATGGGCATATGTTTTTCGGTCCCCCAAAGATCCTACTCCAGGAATCAGTACAGTGGCCAAAAGATGTGGTCCAAAAAGTCCCAAGGTCCTTTCCATGACACACAGGGAGGATTGTGCCCCCAGGGGCAGAGGGGAGAACTCCAATGGAAGTTGTCACCCTCATGGCAGATGTGGTCTGCAAAACTGAGGTTCATGAGAATCTTTCTTTGATAAACCCTACCAGTGCTCCTGAATGAAAGCCTGACTGTCCACCTCTGGAGGCAGTCAGGGAACATTTATTCCTGCACTAGAGAGCCTGGCTAAACCTAACAAAAGATACTTGTGTGCAGAAGATAATATCCAGAGATTATATAATACTATTTTCCCTACCATCACCAATTCCCAGAAAAATCCCTGATGCTCCACACAGTCAGAGAGATCAAGCAGCAATCCATATTCAAAAGCTGCTAGAAAAAAAAGAATCCTCCAAGATGTCCCACCAGACTAGATAGGGTCTGAAACGTATTCAAGGTTCTTAGTCCCAAAGAAAATAGGGAAATGGAGACCAATTTTGGATCTCACAAATCTAAACCAATCTGTTCATCAAACCAAGTTCTGGATGGTCACAGTTTAGTCCATCTTCCCCTTTCTAGGCAAGGATGACTGGATGTGCTCGATAGATCTTCAGAACGCCTACTAACGCATAAAAATGAACAGGTGATTCAGAAACACCTATGCTTATGGCTGGGAGCCAGTCACTATCAATTCAGAGTACTGCCCTTTGGACTCATCACAGCCCCCAGGGTGTTCACCAAATGCATGGCAGTAGTGGCAGCTTACCTCAGGCTGCAGGCATTGTGGGTGTTTCCCCTGCCTGGATGACTGGCTCATTACCGCTCCAACCAGGCATCAACTCATTCATGCAAGGGTTCTCCACACCTACACTTTTCCTAGGAATAACCATAAATTACAGCAAATCACAACTTCAAGTTTAAACAATAAGGTCACAGTTCAAGAAGGTTGTAGAGAACACATCAATCTCAGCCAGCACAGTTTTCTGAACTTTAGGCCTAATGGCAGCAGCGACAACCTTAGTTCCGCTGGTCAAGTTTTACATGCAGATCCTTCAATGGATGTTGGCTACTCAATGCTCAATCTTCCATCAGTCAGTGTCATTCCAGATAAAAATTGACAACACTTCCAAAACAGATCTCTATTGGTGGATCCAATCCGATCAACTGTTCCATGGCTGTCCCTTCATCCCCCAGCAGCCCAAGGCCATAGTGACCACATATACTTCCCAGATAGGGTGGGGGGCATTATCTGGGAAAGACAGTTCAGGGTATTTGGTCCCCTGAAGAGGCCAATATGCATATAAATGTTCTAGAGATGAGAGCATTGCTGTTGTCACTGTGAGCATTTCAAGATGTTCTTCCCTCTGGGACAATTGTGATTCAAATGGACAACATATCAGTCATCTGGTACATCAACAAACAAGGGGGAACCAAATCTTATCCACTGTGTCAAGAAGTTCTCAGGGTCTGGCAATGGGCATATTCCAGGGAGATCCAACATGACTGCGGACAAACTGAGCAGGTGCATTCTTCTTCCACATGAGTGGTCCCTCAACATGAAAGTGCTGGACAAGAAAATGGTGGACGAGATTTTCTGTCAGTGGGGCCAGCCATGCTGAGATCTTTTTGCCTCTTTCCTGAACAAATGCAGCAGCTACTTTGCCCTGATTTTCCCACAGGGCCAGTCACAGAGGGATGCTCTGCTTCACGATTCACCCCCTGATCTCCTTTATGCATTCCCACCAACTATTGCTTCCAAAATTTCTACAGAAAGCTGCCAAGTTGAAGAGCACAGTAATCCTCATTGCTCCCTACTGGCCTAGACAAATCTGTTTTCCCTTTCTATAGCCTCACCTGGTTCAACCAGCATGGAACCTCGATCCGAATCCAGACCTCCTGTCTCACCCAACGGGCATGTCACACACAGATGCAACAAACCTCAAGCTAACTCCTTGGCTTCTCAAATTCCCTTAGTAGCCAGGTAAGTTATGTTCTCATCACCTGACATAATTTTATCTTCCCATAAACCCTCGACAAGGAAAACATATTACAGTAAATGGAAAGGGTTTGCCTTTGGGCTCAGCAACACAGTCTTGACCCTTTTTCAACTCCCAAACACATTTTAGATTTCCTTGCACACCTATTTCAAAATGGGGCTAGATCTTCAACCGTTAAGTTACAGCTAGCGACAATTTCAAATTACCATACAGGTCTTAATGGCACATCCGCTGCCTCTCAAAAATTGAGCAAGGCCTTATTAAAAAGGAAACTTATTCTAAAGCCTCCTTTTAAAGACCCTACACCTCCAGGAGACTTAAATTTGCTGTTGCAGTCTCTCACACAACCTCCCTTTGAACCAGCAGCTACATGTGACCTTAAATATCTTAAAATGATTTTCTTGGTTGCCATTACTTCTGCAAATAGAATTTCTGAGATCCAAGCTCTATATTCTAAACTTCCTTACTTTGTTTTCTACAAAGATAGAGTGACCTTACATACCAATCCATCCTTCTTTCTAAAGGTGGTGTCACAATCTAACATCAATACAAGTATCAATTTACCAGTGTTTTTTCCCCAAGTTTACCAACAAAGCAGAATATATCTTACATTTGCTGGATGTGCATAGACAATTGTGATTCTATTTCCATAGAACGGAAAAAATCAGGAAAGCAAACCTACTGTTTATTTCTTTCTCAGATCCAAAATTGGAAAAAACAGTTTCTAAAGTTACCCTATCAAAGTGGCTGACAAATTGTATTTCCTTTGTCTGTGCTAAATTGGTCTTTCTTTTACACATTCCTTAAAAGCGCACTCCACTAGATCCGTGGCTATTTCCACGTTTTTTCAATCAAGAATGTCTATGGACGATATTTGTGCAGCAGCAACTTGGGTTACTCCTCATACCTTTGTCAGTCATAACAAGTTGGATCTGGTCTCCTCCAGAGGTAGAGCATCATTTGGTCCTATGATGCTCAGGATTATCCTTCCTTGAGTACACTCTGGATATAGGTAGTTGGGGACACTGTCCACTTGCTGAGGATAGAATGAAGATCAACCATATCAGATAAAGAAGTTCTGTACTTACCATAACGTTCCATCTGTATTGGCAGTCTTCATTCCTCCTCAACTTCCCTCCCACCTACCCCCGTCCTTGGCTTCTGGAGAAACGAGTATTAACATGGTCTCTCTTTATATAAATGACTCTGGATATGTCTTTTTCCACAATTCTCTTAATCTTCCTAAGTTAATGCAGCAGCAAACAAGACCTGAGGTAATATGGTAGGTGCATTGTGGGGAAGGGAAAAGCTTGAAAGATTTGGTGGCTGCGAGTTTCGGCATTGGCCGAGTCAGATCCGACAGATCAGATCCAAACCCACTTGTTGAGGAAGAATGAAGATCAACAACACAGATGGAATGTCATGCTAAGTAAATAACTTCTTTTTCTACACCTGCTATTTCGTTTTAGTTTTCCTCCATCTCTACCCCCATTTAATTATTGTGTCTGCAGGTCTCACTCCTACTCCTTGCCTTCCTTCTTTACCACATACTGCCCTCTCTCCAGACATTTCCCTTAGATGTCTCCCTCTTCAACATCTCACACAACACTATACAATTGCTCATCATTCAATTCTCTTATCTATTTCACTTTTACATTTTTCATCCTTATATGCTTTTTAATCAATGTAGTTTTCCTGTTTACTTCCATTATTTTTATTTTCAACCAGGTATGTTGTTTCCAAAGCACAAATATTGCTAATTGTACATATTATTTCTACAATGCACATTATCCAATGCATAGATGTCTTTTGCTACAACTATTACTTATGTTTTCTTTGCAATAGAGTGCTATATGTATATAGAATGCATGTAATATCTGTTTTTAATCTTTATTTTATTTATTTATTGCATTTGTTAACCGGGTAGTGTCCGACTAGGCTGGGAGCCCGTTTTCAGCAGAGGCCTGGGGAGTAAAACTCTAAGACAGTAACAGTAAACAGGAAAATTCTGGCTGTAACAGTAAACATACTAGTAGATAAAATACCAAATTGTTACAGAACATCAACATAACATAACAGTGTAAAATTATATAGCTTAGTCTGAAGGTGGGATACTAGATGCAGTAGGAAATAAGGAGTGAAGTAGTTGATTCTTCCATGTCAAATGCAACATTTGTGAAGGTTTTCTCCCCAAGCCTCTACAGAAAATGATCTTTATACCTGGTTAGATTTTCCCATTCTACAAAGAAAATAAATAAATATCTGTTGACATCTGCGCATCCATTATCCCTTTTACAAAGATGAGTGAAACATCACAGTTAAGCACTCTAATCTGTGCTTCATCAATAATAACTGCCATGACAACTGCCCTAAAAATATTACATACATTCACCGAAGCAAAACTGGGATCATTATCATCCTGCTTCTGTGGGTGTACAAGACAGGAGTGCTGTTTTAAAAATGTGTCTGTCCCACACAACTGCAAGACAAGTGGGAACTGTACAGCACGAGGGTTAGAAACAACTACCACTATTGATAGACTATAGGATGACGGTTTTACCTAGAAAGGCACTGCAGAAACTGCAGTGACATGAGAAGATGGTGCAGCAGAAACATTCAGAGCTTACCTGGCAGGCACAACAACCTCACTGTGTGAGGAACCAGCAGTAATGCACTGCCAGCAAAAACGTCAGCGTAGCCATCCTTAGGACCATCCTTAAGACCAGCTGGTAGAGAGTACCACAGCTAAACAGCTGCAAGCATGTAGTCAGAGAGACATTTTTAGGACTGTGGACCAGAGGTAATGTAGAGAAGCTGCTAGTTCTCAAAATGCATCATGCCACGCACAGAATTTTAATAAAGGACCAGTGCAACAATAAGATATAATATTGCACCAAGAATGGTTGCAATGCAGAGAAGGCTGAAAGTGATACAGCGTGATTCATCATCACCAGTGTCATTCCAAACACTGTTGGCTTTTATCTTTCTACAAGCAGAAGCAACATTTGGACACAATATCAAATTGGCCAACTACTGTAAGTATGTCACTCATGCAAGGTTAATGTATATTTTCTCAGCTCCTCAAGTTATAACGCATTAGCTCAGCTCTTCACTCTCTCTTTCTTTTGACTACCCTAGTCTGCAACATTTTCCACTGAGCTGAAGTTATCCACTACTGAAATTCAGCAAGAAGAAATATCTGTATTTATCATTGTTATCCTAAGTACTGCAACTCAGATTCTTCCAATTTTTAAGTCTTCAGTGCATGATACATTGTATCTAAAATGGACCGAAATCTATACAATAAAGTAAATCTCTCCTTCTACTCCCTGGAGCTGCAAACATAAATTTTCAGAGACATAGCTCTGAACCCTGTAATTGACTAATGGAATACATGGTAAAGAAGGAATCCAAAGAGGTATCCAAGAGGGTGTAGGACTTGGGGGGGGGGGGGGGGATGAGAGAGGTAGAATGGTAAACACACTTAAAATAGCAAACTACATAAGCTTATTGTCTCTTACTATTAAGCAAATATACTATAATCCAATATAAAGTAAACCATTTGACAAAGTGCAGGAAATAACCTTGATAACTATTGTAATGGATGATATGCAATCTTCTATGCAAAGAAATTTGTGGAAAAATAAAATAACACGGACCAGCTTTCCTGGATAATCTAAGACATATTTAAAAAAGACCAGCTTAATTTTGTTGCCCCGATAGCTGCATGTATTAACCAAGGCCTTAGTGAAAGATATGTTTGTGAATTGGTAGAAGCATGTTAGACTAATAACATTTTAAAAACATTCAGCCACATAGAGAAAAGTATCAGCTCATTAGTATTTTGAGTCATTTAGGAAAGGTTCTGTAACGTACTGCTTATTTGCAGCTGACAACTACATATCTGCTCATTTAAGGACCATCACTGATTATGATTATACGGAACAAGATATGTGAGAGTGCGTGCATTTGTGTTGCAGTGTGTCTGTTTGAATATAGGAGCATGAAGTTTATTCTGTTGTATTGCCACTTTGAATATGATCTTTAAGAATGAGACTTCAAAGCTGTGGATTTACTCACTGCTCAATGTTGAATATGCATTGCCATTTTCTTATTTATGTTTAAATGGATAAATTCACTAGGTGCAAATTTCTTTCTAAAGGTAACCCAGCAAGACTGTCTGGCGAATGGACCAGCTCAGAACAGCAGAGATGGCAAATGAGGCACTCAGTACCTGGAATATAGAATGAAGGTCATTCAAAGCTCAAAGCCATATTTCTCTGTGCTATACTTTCAGATGATTGTTCAACTGAAGCACTTTTTCAGCAGTGGCTCAGGGGGAAAAGCTCTATCATATTCAAATGTTCACATGCATGAAATAATCCATTGACATTATACATAAAAGTGGAAATTAAGATATTTAATATTATAAAACTAGCACACACAGAAGCACAGAGGATCTTATGTAGAACTTCTTTGCTCGCTGTCTGCAACTTTGATAATACTGAACATTAAGGTTAGAGATACAGAAATATGCATGATTGATAGATGTATAAAAAGAAAGACTAATACATTTGTGGTTTTGTAAAATAACTGTCAACTTCTGTCATAGTGACATCAGGCAATCCAAAGTAATATATGATGATTCATTATAAATTGGGGCATTTACTTCACTCGGACAGATGAACATCTTGCTTTCCTCACTGAAAGCAATCTTTCTTATCTTACTATCTTTCCCACTTTGGCCTTACTAGCAGTCCATAACTCTAATATAGTCTGGGAGTCTTATATCCCACAGAAAACATCCTTTGAAAGTCAATAGTTTTCTCAGGCAATCCACACTGCTATAAGGCAATCACAGTATAAATTGAGGCATACGTCCCACTCATACAGACTTAAAATAGTGATTTCCAGTGAAAACAGACCTGCATGAGTATACTGTTTGATGCCCATGGACTTATCAGGCTATCATTCTCCTCAAGCACCCTGATGATTTGTTAGCCTTTAGTTAAACATCTTGCTTACTTTCGACAGTGAATGCATCCAATACCACTCACACACTAAGTTTTCTGGTTTCTAATTGTACCATTAGTATTTATTCCTTGTTACATGTGCTGCCACTTATTTGTAACATAAAATTAGGATCAATCACTTCTGTGTACAATGTATGCTGTCAGCGCAGATTAGATTATTTCATGTCCTACCAGTATTTAACACTCTTGGAACACCTAAAAATGAAACCATTACACCTGCTTGGAGTACCTGCTTTTCACACTGATTTCTTTAAAACTAAAAATGCACCACCATAAAGCAATGATGCAATTTATATCTAAACATCTGCTTCAGTCCTGATGTCACATAGTAAACTGTGGACTGGTTTACTCTAATTTATTACTATGTAGTAGGGAGATGTGAGATACCATGGTAAACAGTAGCATTCAGTTACACAGCTGGTTCATTTGGTATCATTTTAAACAATGTATTTAGCCCTAAATTAATGGAATGGTAAGGATGCTTTTTTCCATAAATCCCAGTTTTTACAAATAAAAGTAAAATGTGTGGAAACTGTACATTATGAGCAGCAGATGATGTAGCTCTACTGTTCAGTACAGAGGTGGCACTACACCTGCAGTGAATGAGAAACATCAGTTAAGCACTCTAATCTGTGCTTAATCAATAATAACTGCCATGATAACTGCCCTAAAAATATTACATACATTCACCGAAGCAAAACTGGGATCATTATCATCCTGCTTCTGTGGGTGTACAAGACAGGAGTGCTGTTTTAAAAATGTGTCTGTCCCACACAACTGCAAGACAAGTGGGAACTGTACAGCACGAGGGTTAGAAACAACTACCACTATCGATAGACTATAGGATGACGGTTTTACCTAGAAAGGCACTGCAGAAACTGTAGTGACATGAGAAGATGGTGCAGCAGAAACATTTAGAGCTTACCTGGCAGGCACAACAACCTCACTGTGTGAGGAACCAGCAGTAATGCACTGCCAGCAAAAAACATCAGTGTAGCCATCCTTAGGACCATCCTTAAGACCAGCTGGTACAGAGTACCACAGCTAAACAGCTGCAAGCATGTAGTCAGAGAGACATTTTTAGGACTGTGGACCAGAGGTAATGTAGAGAAGCTGCTAGTTCTCAAAATGCATCATGCCACGCACAGAATCTTAATAAAGGACCAGTGCAACAATAAGATATAATATTGCACCAAGAATGGTTGCAATGCAGAGAAGGCTGAAAGTGATACAGAGTGATTTCATCATCACCAGTGTCATTCCAGACACTGTTGGCTTTTATCTTTCTACAAGCAGAAGCAACATTTGGACACAATATCAAATTGGCCAACTACTGTAAGTATGTCACTCATGCAAGGTTAATGTATATTTTCTCAACTCCTCAAGTTATAACGCATTAGCTCAGCTCTTCACTCTCTCTTTCTTTTGACTACCCTAGTCTGCAACATTTTCCACTGAGCTGAATTTATCTACTACTGAAATTCAGCAAGAAGAAAATTCTGTATTTATCACTAAGTACTGCAACTCAGATTCTTCCAATTTTTAAGTCTTCAGTGCATGATACATTGTATCTAAAATGGACCGAAATCTATACAATAAAGCAAATCTCTCCTTCTACTCCCTGGAGCTGCAAACATAAATTTTCAGAGACATAGCTCTGAACCCTGTAATTGACTAATGGAATACATGGTAAAGAAGGAATCCAAAGAGGTATCGAAGAGGGTGTAGGACTTGGGGGGGGGGGGGGTGACAGAGGTAGAATGGTAAACACACTTAAAATAGCAAACTACATAAGCTTATTGTCTCTTACTATTAAGCAAATATACTATAATCCAAAATAAAGTAAACAATTTGACAAAGTGCAGGAAATAACCTTGATAACTATTGTAATGGATGATATGCAATCTTCTATGCAAAGAAATTTGTGGAAAAATAAAATAACACGGATCAGCTTTCCTGGATAATCTTATTTAAAAAAGACCAGCTTCATTTTGTTGTCCCGATAGCTGCATGTATTAACCAAGGCCTTAGTGAAAGATATGTTTCTGAATTGGTAGAAGCATGCTAGACTAATAACATTTTAAAAACATTCAGCCACATAGAGAAAAGTATCAGCTCATTAGTATTTTGAGTCATTTAGGAAAGGTTCTGTAACGTACTGCTTATTTGCAGCTGACAACTACATATCTGCTCATTTAAGGACCATCAGTGATTATGATTATATGGAACAAGATATGTGAGAGTGCGTGCATTTGTGTTGCAGTGTGTCTGTTTGAATATAGGAGCATGAGGTTTATTCTGTTGTATTGCCACTTTGAATATGATCTTTAAGAATGAGACTTCAAAGCTGTGGATTTACTCACTGCTCAATGTTGAATATGCATGGCCATTTTCTTATTTATGTTTAAATGGATAAATTCACTAGGTGCAAATTTCTTTCTAAAGGTAACCCAGCAAGACTGTCTGGCGAATGGACCAGCTCAGAACAGCAGAGATGGCAAATGAGGCACTCAGTACCTGGAATATAGAATGAAGGTCATTCAAAGCTCAAAGCCATATTTCTCTGTGCTATACTTTCAGATGATTGTTCAACTGAAGCACTTTTTCAGCAGTGGCTCAGGGGGAAAAGCTCTATCATATTCAAATGTTCACATGCATGAAATAATCCACTGACATTATACATAAAAGTGGAAATTAAGATATTTAATATTATAAAACTAGCACACACAGAAGCACAGAGGATCTTATGTAGAACTTCTTTGCTCACTGTCTGCAACTTTGATAATACTGAACATTAAGGTTAGAGATACAGAAATATGCATGATTGATAGATGTATAAAAAGAAAGACTAATACATTTGTGGTTTTGTAAAATAACTGTCAACTTCTGTCATAGTGACATCAGGCAATCCAAAGTAATATATGATGATTCATTATAAATTGGGGCATTTACTTCACTCGGACAGATGTACATCTTGCTTTCCTCACTGAAAGCAATCTTTCTTATCTTACTATCTTTCCCACTTTGGCCTTACTAGCAGTCCATAACTCTAATATAGTCTGGGAGTCTTATATCCCACAGAAAACATCCTTTGAAAGTCAATAGTTTTCTCAGGCAATCCACACTGCTATAAGGCAATCACAGTATAAATTGAGGCATACGTCCCACTCATACAGACTTAAAATAGTGATTTCCAGTGAAAACAGACCTGCATGAGTATACTGTTTGATGCCCATGGACTTATCAGGCTATCATTCTCCTCAAGCACCCTGATGATTTGTTAGCCTTTAGTTAAACATCTTGCTTACTTTCGACAGTGAATGCATCCAATACCACTCACACACTAAGTTTTCTGGTTTCTAATTGTACCATTAGTATTTATTCCTTGTTACATGTGCTGCCACTTATTTGCAACATAAAATTAGGATCAATCACTTCTGTGTACAATGTATGCTGTCAGCGCAGATTAGATTATTTCATGTCCTACCAGTATTTAACACTCTTGGAACACCTAAAAATGAAACCATTACACCTGCTTTTCACACTGATTTCTTTAAAACTAAAAATGCACCACCATAAAGCAATGATGCAATTTATATCTAAACATCTGCTTCAGTCCTGATGTCACATAGTAAACTGTGGACTGGTTTACTCTAATTTATTACTATGTAGTAGGGAGATGTGAGATACCATGGTAAACAGTAGCATTCAGTTACACAGCTGGTTCATTTGGTATCATTTTAAACAATGTATTTAGCCCTAAATTAATGGAATGGTAAGGATGCTTTTTTCCATAAATCCCAGTTTTTACAAATAAAAGTAAAATGTGTGGAAACTGTACATTATGAGCAGCAGATGATGTAGCTCTACTGTTCAGTACAGAGGTGGCACTACACCTGCAGTGAATGGGCTGAATGATACACATTTATTCATTTGTTCTGTGATTATACAACTGATCCACTTCTTAACTGTAGGAGAACCGCAGCTTATCTTAGAACTTCAAAGCAGCATCCTACCATCACCCTGAATAATACCACAGTACAAGCAAAAAATTATTGATTTCAACAACTGGCTAAGTTTCTGGTGTCATTCTAAGGGGATCCAGTATATATCTGTCTGGGATGACATGATTGACAAACCTCGATGCTTTGCAAGAGACGGCCTGCATCTGTCATCCCTGGGCTTCCAGATACTGGCCAAGGCACTTGGCACCCCTATAGTGCCTTTTTTTAGGCGGTGTTCCAAAGGCCAAATTTCCACCATAACAGCTACAAACAAATGCAATCTGAGAGTCATGCTGCTCAACGCTAGAAGTCTAAATCTCAAAATGCACTCACTCAAAGCACTCCTTAAAATGGAGAACATCGACATTTGTGCTGTAACAGAGACCTGGTTCAAGGTAGCAGAAATAACCCCTGCACTACCAGGCTATAACACATTCCACACCTTTCAGCCCTAGAACTTGGACCGAAGCTCCAAAGGCAGTGGTGTTTTAATATTCATAAAGGATGTGCACACCTCCAGACTGGTAGCCCAACATAATGCATCTGAGATACCTCAGGTGCAGCTAACACCGGGTAAGACAGAGATTCAGGTCCTAGCCTGCTATAGGTCCACAACCATGTCCCAAGACTCACACTCCACATTCCTAAGCACCCTGGAGAACATTAGGGTCCAACCTAACACTCTCATACTGGGTGACTTCAACTACCCCTCCATTAACTGGGAAAACTACTCATATACCAATACACTTGCCCAATACTTTCTGGAATTAATTAATTCCAATGCTCAGGACTGGGTCATTCTTACCCCCACTAGAGGTAGCAACATCCTTGACCTGGTCATTACTAACATGGGCAATTGTTGCTCTACACCAATAGTCAACTCCTCCCTGGTTAGATCCAACCACAAACTAATCACCTTGGAAATCTACATCCCCCCCACCCCCCAAAAGGTAATCACTACTAAAATCTTCTCCAAAGCTAACTTTGGGCTCCTAAAAACAGAAGTGGCTAACTTCACGGCACCCATGCAAATTGAGTATAGTTGCATGACTGCCAAATCATACACCAATGCACTGTACAAACACGTACACAAATGAATGGATCTCACCACACTCAATAAAACTAAGATGCTCTCCTCAAAAAAATGTAAGCCAATCTGGTGGTCCCCTGCCATAAACAAACTCTACAACAGGAGGAGGAAACTGATGCGCAATAAAGCGATGTCCCAAGACTGGAAAAACTCCCTTATCAGCCTCAACAAAAGGTTGAGATCCCTCATCATATCCTCTAAAGCTAGCTATGAAAACAGAATTGCAGCAGATAGTAAAGACAACCACAAGGCCTTCTATAGTTATGTAAAGAATCTGCACTGCAACACCCAGATTTGCTCTGAACTACTGCACAATGTTACCTCCTATACCGAGCCAACAGATATTACCAATATACTGGCAGACAGATTCAGTGCTAACTTTACCCCCCCCAAAGGACCAATCACAATACCAGTAGATTGCCAGGCACCCAGTATTACTGCTGCACAGGTTAAAACAGCACTGTCCAAGGCCAAGACTACAGCTTCCATGGGACATGACAATATCCATGGCTGTGTTCTACATGAACTACAGAGTGAACTGACACCTCCACCTGTGTGCCCTGTTCAGTCACAGCCTCACTTCAGGCTTTGTCCCTACAAAATGGCGCACTGCTACAGTCATCCCTTTCCACAAAGGAGGAGTGACTACAGACCCTGGGAAATATCATGCCAATAGCCTGACGAGTCTGATAACCAAAGCAATGGAACGCAGCATGATGGACATAATCAACAAGGATATAGGGAATCTCCAAACTCTGGATCCCACACAGTTTAGTTTTGTGAAGGGTAGATCAGACCTGCTCAACTTGGTCGACTTCTTTGAGTCAGTCACCAGAGCTGTGAATGAAGGCAAGGTGGTTCATACAGCCTACCTTGATCCTGCCAAGGCCTTTAATACCATTCCCAACTCAAGAATTATAGAAAAACTCACTAATCTAGGCATCAACCCCTATATCACTAGGTGCGTTGCAAATTGGCTCACAGATAGAACCCACAGTGTGAAAGTAGTTGACTCCCAAGTCAAACTTCCAACCAGTTACGAGTGGAGTCTCACAGGGTTCGGTCCTGTGTCCTCTCCTGTTTGGTATCTACTTTTCTGAAGTCCAGACCAACACGGTGGGACTCTGGCTGACAAAGTTGGCAGACGAATTCAAGTTGGGAGCTATTATTAATTCCCAAAGTGATGTTGACATCCTACAGAAAGGCCTCACTGAGACCAATGACTGCTGTCAGAACCATGGCCATAAGCTCAATGCCAAAAAATGTGTTGTCATCCCCCTTGTGAAAAACCCAGTTCCCTTGAATTACCACACTGACAGTAGTCCACTGAACACAGAAGGTGTTATAAGAAATCTGGGAACACAGGTTGACAGCAACCTCTATTTTGACCACCACTTTGCCACTGTGGTCAGAAAGTCCTATGTGGCACATCTCGTTACTAAGGGTTTTGCATCCAGGAAGAAAGAGATCAGTGTCTACCTCTACTCTTCCTTCATTAGGCCAATCATCGAGTACAATGCTCCATTGGCATGTATCTCATTAGACACCTGCAACAACTGGAGAGGCCGCAAAAGTACCTCACAAAGAGGATCCTAGGCCTTAAACATTTGTCCTGCATGGACAGACTCAAAAAACTCCAACTATTCTCTGTCTCATATCTCCTACTTAGAGGTGATCTCTGTTTGACTTACAAAGCCATGTCTGACCCAGCTCTGTTATAAATGTTACATCTAAAGATATCCCAATCTCTCTGCACCACATGCTCCAGAGACCTCACCGTCATTACCACAATCAACAGAACATGCTGGAGGGACAGGTTCATAACCCAGAGACTGCCCATCCTATGGAATAGACTTCCCATACATGTCAAACAGAGCATCTCACTGCCCTCTTCAAGAGAAATCTTGATGTGTGGATGTGAAATAGAAAATTCACCCCGGGGATCACTCCAGTGGCTCTACTTGACAGAGGTACTAGGAACTAAGGTCAGATGGCACGATGTCAGGGTAATTCTATGGACTAGGCTTGTAAAGGCTCCAGGGTCATTAGCCTAGTACACAACTATAAACCTATAAGTGCAAACAGAGAAAGTACACTTGGATAAAACGCCAGTCTACCCCAGCAGAAATACACACAGACAGACACACACACACAGTGACAGAAATCAAACTTACTTAATGGCAACATGGGGTGTGATTTTTTTTTTCACTTATGACATGATTTTGGAATGCAGGAAGAAGCCAGTGTACTCAGCACAAAAAAATAGCTCATAAACAAATATTACTATAGAGAGAGAACATACAGATTCCACAAAGACAATACCCCAGCTGACAACTGAAACTGAAAACCAATGTTTAAGACACTATCATTAGCCACTGCGGTGTTCTTCCACTCTAAATGACATACATATTTAATAATTAAACATCACAGCTGCTGCTGAAAATGGCACACTGTTGTGTGGGCGAGTTCTGTTCTTGTGATTGAGAGTTTGAATTTTAGAATTGTGTTAGACAGTTTTACATCTTTGTGTCAGGCCAAGAGGCAGCTGATTTTTAAGGGAAACGGATATCTTTTGCAAACAAGATAACTAACTTCTATGAAGAAGAAGTGAAATGCCTTTATACAAGTTATGACACGGTATAGGGCACAAACACAAATTTCACACAGGCAGTATTTTTCAAATGGCCTTTGGCCTACAACACTGGATAATATCCAATGAACCTATGAAGATCAATTTTCAAGTGCACTAGCTATGATTTCTGCAGATGATGTTCCCAAAAGGTATCAGAACATTTGTAGAGCTTTAGGAAGCAGTCGAAGTGTTGCATCATGCAGTGCTGGAAGATGTCAAGTGACATAAGCAAATCAAGAGATCAGGAATGACAGTCAGTGTGAGGGGAGTTTGGGTAAAAAAAAAAAAAAAAAAAAAAAACAAGCCCAGACATTTTCCAAAGGGCTGCATGAGATATTTAAATGGTGGCTGGTCCATTGTTAAGATAATAAATGCATTTGAGAGCTTTGCTTGTGTTGAAATGGATCAATACATTACTGCAAGGCCTTTCACTATGTGTTAAACCGTATGTGGGTATCACCTATCAATATACTGCTTCTGAAAAAATATTATACTGACTGCTAGGGAACGGTAGTAATAGGACAGTTAAGTAGTACTAATAAGTGAAACATATATAATGGTAATTGAACTTTTTATGGCACTCCCATCCTTACTAACCTCCAGGCATCACAAAAATCAAAACTGGAACAATGTTATGGCAGAATAACTAAATTTGCAGCAAATAACCCTTTCAGAACCCACTACCGTATAGCACTAAAAAGTATATATTGGTTATAACTACCCCATCAACTAACATATGTACAGCTTCTTACCACCTATAAAATTATCCAGCATCCATTTGCTTGTGCAACACTAAAAATACTATTCTACACACAACTATGTTCCCCTATTGGTCATTATGATCCAAAGACCAAAGTCTCCTGTCTGTCCACAAACCTAGTAAATCTGTTAGGAATTGTCTGCACACATACCATGTTGCCAAGTCCAGGAACGCCTTACCTTTATCTATCAGGTTAATACTCTCCCTCCTATATTTCAAATCCACTCTGAAAGACTTTCTAGCCAAACTCTGTCTCTTTTCTTGCTCAACTCCCTGATAAACTATATTCCTAAATGTGAACGTTCTGTCTCTTCTTCACTCCCTCCCTTCCTTTCTACCAGTTTCCTTTCCTCCCTTCCTTCCTTTCTATCAGTTTCCTTTCCTCCCATTCCTTCCTTTCTATCAGTTTCCTTTCCTCCCTTCCTTCCTTTCTATCAGTTTCCTTTCCTCCCTTCCTTTCTATCAGTTTCCTTTCCCTGACTTTCTTTCTAAATATACAATAAGCCTGTTTATCATCTCACTTCATATTGCAATTCCTGTTATTATACTAACTTACCTGTAATTTCTCTGTAAGTGGACTAGAATTACTCTAAATATTAAATCATTGTCATAAACTTGTATCTGTTCTTAACCGATGTTTCATATCATGTCAAATTTGGTATTAATTATTTAAACTACAAATGCGTTCTAATATTTTTAGACTGTAAAATTACTGCTCATAAAGGGTTTTGTAATACATTGGAGCTTTTCTCTTTGGACCTCCACTGAAAATAGGCTCCTATCAAGTTGGACAATCCTGGTAACCAAATGTTAATAAATAAATAAACTACAGTTAAAGCTCTGCTGATGACATCTGAAATACATACTTGGGCTGTGTGTTTACCAGAGAGAAGGATCTAAACGTTCATTACCACATAAATAAAACATAGTAGCAAAATAGGTTCATTACAAAGCAACTCCCCTACTTCTGGAATAAACTCTCAGAGCAAATCAAGCAGTGGGGTACATTATCTTCCTTCATACAGGTACTGTATGACTGGATTAGTATTCACAAAGTCACACTTCACTTGCTTGGTCTAGCCCTCCTTGAAAAAAGAGGGTGCAGTCTAAGGGTGGGTAGTGACAAGGCATAAATAGTTACAAGACTCAGTTGCCTTGTATTTCTTAGGTTTCCTATGATATCTTTTGGATGTCATCTAATTTTACTACTATTTCTTTCTTTGTCTAATTTTCTGAATAATCTGCCCTTCCAAAACATCTGTAATCATCTAATACCACACACATATATTTAATTTTCAATATTCGTTTCAACATTGTATATCAATTTTTTAACAATAATATGATCTTATAAGCAAAATTATTTTATTCTTGCAATAATATGAAATATTCTGACTTGAAAAAAAGAAGTTATGTACTCACCATAATGTTCCATGTTTGTTGTCCAGTATCTCGCCTTCAGTCTTGCTGGTTGGGTTCAGTGCCGAAACTCGTCCCCAACTCGGCCTTATACTAAAGCTCGAGAGCTTCTACTGGCTTGAGCCTGAGTCCTATCCCATGATGCTTAGCGGCTGTTCCCCAGATCTTGTTTGAGGGAGAAAGGTTCCTATGATATATTCATTATCCAAAAGGATAATATCTGAAAATATATTGTCATAAAATTAACAAGAAAGGGCAAGAAGGGAATCAGACCTTATCTGCCAATTTCTGAGAAATTTTCTATAGATCCTCCAGGAGGGGGATGGTTGGGAGGGACGCAAGACTGAAGGCGAGATACTGGACAACAAACATGGAATGTTATGGTGTGTACATAACTTCTTTATGTTAGGTTGTCCCATCTCGCCTTCATTCTTGCTGGTTAGGACAGAGTCCCCAGCACCTTTTTCTTGGGTGGCTCAAGGGAATAAACTCTTCAAGACAGTGGCAGCAGCACAAATTGAATCCAATGGAAGTCTGGATTGAAAGGCAATGGAGGTAGATACCGCTCTAGTTGAATGCCCTTTGATTTTCTATGGTGGTTCTTGATTGTGGGAATCATAGACATATGTGAAGGTCTCAGTAAGCCATTTGGACATGGTAACTTTTGAGACTGCCAAACCTTTTTAATTTTCAGAATAGGAGACAAACAATTGGTCTGACTTTCTGAATTCTTTGGTCCTATGCAAGTAAAAACGCAACTGTCTATGCACATCCATTTGGTGGAGTGTATACTGTGACTGGTTGCCATAGTTAGGAAAAAACATTGGTAATTCTATATTTTGTTTTAAATTCGCTTGAGAACAAACTTTCGGTAAGAAGGAAGGATTTGTTCTGAGGGAAACTCTATCTTTGTGGAAGATCAAATATAAGGTGGATGGACAGACAAGGCTTGCAACTCTGATACTCTCCTGGCTGAAGTAACTGCTGTCAGGAACAGTATTTTCCAAGATAAAAATTTAAATGAAAAAGATGATGCTGGTTCGAAAGGAGGCAGGCTCAAAGATGATAATACTAGATTAGCCCAAGGAGGACAAAGTGCTCTGAAGGGTGGTCTTAACAGAAAAGTGGGCTTGAGGAAAGCCTTGCATAGTCTATGGGACATTAGACTAGATCCTGATTCTCCCACATGATAATTAGAAATAGCAGCTAATTGAAATTGAATAGTGGCTGCCGCTGCTCCTTGATTAAAGGTTTCTGTTAAAAATTCCAGAATGGCAGGTACAGATGCTGTAAAGGGATCTATATGTTTTTTGTTAGCCCAACAAGAGAACCTCTTCCATTTGCTTGCATAGAGTTTCCTAGTCATCTGCTTGTGCGAGTAGACTAGAATGTGATGAACTGTAGGGGACTATTCTGGAAGCCTGGCTAAGATCGGAAGTGGAGCAGCCAAGCTGTCAGTTTGAGGGTGTGGAGGGCAGGATGGAGCGTTCCTGACTGATGTGTCAGAAGATCCGGTACTGGGTCCAGGATCCATGGGTCCTCCTGAAGGTAGGGCCAAAGAAACGGGAACCAAATCTGATGAGGTCAGTATGGTGCAATGAGAATTAATCTGCGACTCAACAACTTTACTTTCTGGATAACCTCTGGAATCAAGGGAAAGAGGGGAAAGGCATAAAGAAGTCCCAGGAGCCAATTGTGAACCAGTGCATCCCTCGGTGACTCTCGCACGCGTGAAAGTCTTGAACTTGTGGGAAATCGCCTATGAAATGAAACCAAATCAGTGAAGCACTAAATGTCATGTGAAGCTTATGTGAATTTTAACCAGAGAAGTATAACTGAGGATGTGGAAGTTAATTCCTTTTGATGCTACAGCCCACATCTGATGAAGTCTTTTCAAATGAAAATGTAATATTGGAGGCATTAATGTTTTTTTATTTGTTGATTTGTTCGTGATTACAGGACTTACTTTTGGATTAAAGCATTTTACCTGACTACTTTCTTAATTTATTCTTGCTTTATTGTTTCACCGGACCTGGGTACCTTTCATGTTTACTAGTTGATTTTTGGTACATTTGGATACACTTTTGGAGACGTTAGAAAAAAACTTATATATTTATGGAAAGAAAAAGATAGCAAAACCAGGAAGATATGTAAATTTATATATATATATATATATATATATATATATATATATATATATATATATATATATATATTTTTTTTTTTTTTTTTTATAAGAGAAGAGAAGGAAAGGGAAGAGGAGAAGTCTCTAAGTTAAATGACTTATCTCCTCCACCGGAGGAGATGCCTCTAACTTAAACAGTGACTCATAAGAGGGGAAAGAAGGAAGAGAAGGTACAAGAATACCCTAATTTAAACGGATTCTTGAGGAGACGAGGTCCAAGGAAAAAAACAGCCACAAAGGTAAAAATACAAGGTTAGAGAGTGAAAACAAATAGCACAAGGCTAATACAATAGAACTAGTAAGTAATAGTAGATAATAATTACTAGGTAACTGGTATAAAGATATAAAATCTAACATTTTACAAGCCTGAGACAGTGAAGACAATCCCAAAGCTTCAAGTGGCAGACGAGATCTGGGGAACAGCCGCTAAGCACCATGGGATAGGACTCCGCCTTGAGCCAGTAGAAGCTCTCGAACTTTAGTATAAGGTCGAGTCGGAGCTGAATTTCGGCTCCGAACATAACCAGCAAGAATGAAGGTGAGATGGGACAACATAACATCACATATTTTGTACTAAAGGATCACAAAGGACATACGTGCATTTATTTATTTTGTTTACCAGGGTAGTACACTGAGTACAATAGATCATTTGCAGGCACAGCCCAGGTGAAGAATTTCACATAAAAAAAAATACAGAGCAATTTCACAAACATGGGGTAATTCCAGAAAGTAGAGGATCCCACTGACAATTGAAACTATGTAGATATTAAGGGAGGAAAAAAAACTAATTTTTATTTTATTTTACATTTGTTTACCGGGAAAGTCCCACTGGACACAGGTCTTTTTTCAGTGGAGGCCTGGGGAGAAAAGCTCCTCATTTACATAACAAATCATAGAGCAGTACATGATAAAAAATCTAACAAACAATTAATACAAAGGAATAAACCAGTAATGCAACAACAGCAGGTAGTACAAATAATGTATGAGAATACAGTGCTATAGAATGAGCGTAATTATAATTACACGAAAAGGTAGTAGTATATATGTAACTAATATGTCTTAAATAGCATGGATAACAAATAGCTGTTGGTTTTAATATAGTAGAAAATAGAGCATTGGAGAGATAGATGTGCTTGGATATAATACAGTAGCCAGGACCAGTTTCAAGACCTAGGGAGGACATTTACAGTTACTGAGAAAGGGAATATTGAACATCATGTAGGGTTGCAGGGACAGAGCCAATAATTTGAAAGGTGTGTTTTGAGAAGCTTTTTGAATTATGGGATGGAGCAGTTGGTAGTAAGAGAGGTTGGGAGTTTATTCCATAATTTGGAAATGTAGTGTGAGAATAGTGATTCTCCGTCTGCATTGTTTGCTTTAGAGACTTGTAGCAGGGATTTGTTGGAAGAGCGGAGATGTCTACAGGAGTCGTATGGTTGTAAGAGGTTATGAAGAGCAGGAGTTTTACCTGGGTGACAGAGGATTTTGTGAGCGAAGATAAGTTGATTAAAGTGCATTAACTGCAGAAGTTCAAGACAGTTTAGCTGTCTAAGTGATGTGCAGTGATGGGATCTGTATGAAGCACCAGTTGCAAATCTAGCTATCTTACTGTAGCAAGATTGAAGTTTGGCAAGGTCTGTTTTATGAAGGTTGGTTAGTACTGGGGAAGCAGATAACAGAGTACAAAGGAGGTGAGTACGGGCAATAGTGGATTTAGTGTTCTTGGTAAGGAATATATTATTCCTATGCAGGACACCAAGTTTCTTGTGGATCTTTTTAATGGTTTGGGCAATATGTATATCACATTTCAGATTGTTGTCTACTTCTGCAGCTAGCAGGTTTGTATGGGTTGAGGGGGTAATGACGGTATTGTTTTTAGATATGATCCTAAAGGGTGGGGAGGGAGTATTGTCTGGGGAAGAGGTGGTTTTGCCTGGATGAAAGAGGAGAAGCTTTGTTTTGTTTCTGTTAAGGATGAGGTGGGAGCTAGTGAGCCAATTTTCAGCCAATAGGAAGGAGTCCTGGGTGTATTTGTGGAGAATTTGAAGAGAGGAGGCTGAGCATATCAGGGATGAATCATCAGCATATTGGACTATGGTGGCATGAGGTGTGGAGATATGGAGTTGATTAATAAAGACAGAGAAAAATAAGGGTCCCAGGATGGAACCTTGGGGAACTCCTATGCCAAGTGGAAGGAGGGGAGATAGTTGTTGCTGCCAGAGGGTGGCTTGTTGATGTCCTGTAAGGTAATTTTGGAACAAGGAGATTGAAGAGGTAGAGAGGTTTAGAGAGGAGAGGATTTTGATTAGTTTTGGGTGGTTAACCATATCGAAGGCCTTCGGCAGATCTAGATAAATAGCAGATATGTCTTGTCTGTTATTCCAATGATGGTTAAATGTGTTGGTTTAGGACATCAGGGTTGTGGTAGTGCTGTGAGAGTGGCGGAAGTCGTGTTGTGCATCTGTAAGCTGTTTTACTCTTTGAAGGTATTCCATGAGTTGGGTGTGGATGACTCTTTCCAAAATTTTAGACAGGGGGGGATAAGATAGCAATGGGACGGTAGTTAGTTAACTCAATGGAGTTACCTCCTTGATGTAGGGGTATGATGTGAGAAGTTTTCCAAATACTGGGGACCAGGCTGTCAGTGACAGATCTATTTATGAGAATGGTTACAGAGTAGGCAATTTCTTCTGCTACAATTTGAAGGAATTTTGCAGGGAAGTTGTCAGCTGCTAGGGAAGTTGAGTTTTTTGAGTAGTTTTTTGGTTGTGCAAACAGAGACTGGATGAAATGAAATCAGGGTGGTAGAGGTTTGGGTATGGGTGGTATTTTGGTTTGTGATAGGAACAGGGTCATTATAGTAGAGCTGAGAGTTTGTGAGGGCTTGGATTGACTTAGCAAAGTAGGTATTAATCTGGGTTGCTACATTTTCTGTGTTACTGGGTGTTGGAGTGGGAGTAGCTGATTTACCAGGGTGTAGTATAGTACTGACTGAAGCCCAGATTTTTTGTGGATTGTTTTGGTGTTTTATTTGAATATTATGGTAGTAATTGGTTTTATCCGTTTTCACTAGTTTTTGGCTTTGTTACATAATTCAAGGTAAGTTTGCTTTGTTAAGTGGGATTTATTTTTGTGAAATTGTACCCAGGCCTTATCCCATGTCTTCAGAATATATCTGCATTCTTTACTAAGCCATGGAGCATAGTTTGATTTAACTCTAATGGGTTTTGGTGGAGCATGATGGCTGAGGATGTTTTTGTTGGTGGAGTTGAAGGAAATAACTACTTCATCAAGAGGTAGCTGTCTGAGTTTCCCAGTTGCAGCTTTTGAGGGAGGAAATAAAGTTATTGAAACTGAAATTCCTTTTGTCTCTAATTTTCTGGAAGGGGGTTTGGTGGGTTTTAGCGCGAATGAGAAAGGTCAGCTGATGGTCACTTAGGCTGGCAGGAGACATCCTTAGTGGGACCTTAGGGTTGGGTTGTTTACTAAGGTCCAGTCCAATATGGATTGTCAACCGGATGTTTTATCTGTCCTAGTGGGAGATGTGATTAGTTGTGTAAACCCATGTAGGTTAATATGTGGTGTTGGATTAGAGGAGGAGCATGTTACCCAGTCAATGCTGATGTGAGTTAATTTTGGTAGTAAATATGACAAGGAAGCAATACATGAGAACAGAGGGTCAAAGTAGAAGTGATACAAGTGAGGAGGGAGTTAGGTGATGTGTCCAGTAGAAAAGCACATGCAGTCAAATTTTTGATGGAAGTGTCTTTTGAGTTGTGCTTTGAGTATGGGGAAAGGGGCAGGGATTGCCAGAGTTGGGGTGCAAGAATGGAGAAGGAATGTTCGGTGCAGTTTGCTTTGGGGTATCTGGAGTGAGGGAGCTAATTGGGGGAGGTTGTAGGGGAAAGGTGTAGCTCCCACTCTATTTCACTGTAGAAGTACTAGACTGTAGTTTTTCATTACACCACAAGGTGGAGCTGTATCAGAAATATAAAAGACAATTTTGAAAGTGAAAGAGGAGTCTGAGATACTAGCGGAAGGAGGGAAGTTCGAAACTGGTAGCTGAAGGGAAAAGAGCCTTGCAGCATGACTGGATTTTCTTTTCTACTGCTTTGGGACAGGGAAGTGAAGTAGCAGATTGTGTCTGTCTGTTGCTGAAATCCTGGATGATGGTATTTTGTGGAATCAGGAGAGAAGCCTGAAACCAGTACTTCCACGCCTGCATATGATTCAGCAAGAAAAGGAGTTCCTTTGGGCCTAGTACAGAGAAGCCACAGATGATTACCAGAGTTCTAGCAGGTGATTTTTCTACTTTTCTCATCAGAGGAATCAAGGTGCCTGGTCACTAGAATATTCTCGATGGAGTAGTGAGAGGCTCTGGCCGTCATTTTATATTTTTATAAGATTGTAGAGCCCCCCAAATGCTTTGTGGATTACAAATAACTGGGATCCATATGAGCTCCAACTTGGGCCCCATCATGCCGGCAGCAAGACTGTAAGTAGTCACTGGCCAGTGAACAGGGTATAATACAATGTTTCATAGCTGGTCTGTTTAGAATTGATCAAGGGGGTTAAGAATGTTAGCACTGCTCAATGACATTGAATTTTCTCATATTTGTATTGTTGCATTATAAATCTTCATTGTTCAATGACATTGCATTTTTTCCGTGTTTGTATTGCTGCATTATAAAGCTTTACTGCTCATTGATATTGCCTTCTTTGTGAATGTTTGAATGTCAAGACCTTTTTCTGTTGAGTTCTGGGGAAGAGGGTGAATGTATGTTTTCACTGCATGCATATCTCACCTTGCCTTAATGCTAACTGGTGCATTTGTTTGTGGTTGTGCTATTGCTTTTTAAACTAATTGTGTCACCTAGAATAAAATCTGTCAATCTTGCCACCTTGGTCTGTTGGGTTTACAGGGGTGTCACCACAGTCAGGTAGGACGGAACCCATATCTACTTCAGCTACACCTGCAGGTGCGCTACATAGTTTTATTATGGAGTTGGCTGCAAGAGGTGAAAAGACACCTAGATAAAATATTGTGAAAAGAAGATACCCTAACAAGAAGCTCAGTTCTATTGGAGAATGGCAGCCATTTGGCTTTGTAGAGAGCGGTGCAGTGGTGCTCCTGAAGCTGGGTTTGAATAGTTAAATGTGAGGGACTGAAGGATAACCATGTCATCTGCATAACGAGTAAAATTAAGTGTTATGCACAGGGTAAGACTCCTACAGTCTTCATGGTTGGGGCTGCATCCCACACCTCATGCTAGTCAACATCATCATACATGTGTCTCTATTACATGAAAATTAAAGGGAAAAATATATATTTGTCTTTCTGCTTCCTTTGGTAAATTTATACAAATGCACAAGTTCTGAAATGCTATGCTCAAATAAGAATACTTCGTTATTTCTATAAAATTATCTGAGAATGCCTTTCTTCATTAAATTCTTAAAAGCATTTTTTTCCTTTTTACTAGCATCTGAATCATTATTAAACTCCTGAAAGACAGCTGTATATATCCTTATATGGAACTCCTCTTTCAGTAAATATTTTCTAATTTTTATTCTTTGACATGTCAATGGCCCAGGCATTTGATAGAATAGTTTTGAAGCACGTTCTAAATGTTGCCCTAGATCACAATGTAAACCATGTAAATGTATACAACGAGCCACATGGGCTCTTGCATCTCATTCTTACTTTGCTTCTGATGTCATCAGAGGTACTATTTCTATTATTTTGGGCTATGGCTGCTATGTGACAACTGTTCAGAGGATGCCATTTCTAAAATATTTAACATTATTCAACTTGTTGGCAAAACCCTTGTAATTTATAATTAATACATGAGGAACACATGAGCTACAAATGAAATACTGTGTACAGTAGGTTTATGGGATACATTTCATTACAAGTGGTAAAACCACCAGTGATGAACTGAGTTTTTAATCTTACAATACACAATAGTTCCTTCATCACACAAACCATGTTCTCACGCGTTCCTTTATCCATTCTTCTCCCTTTATTAGTTCCCCATACATGTGGGTAGGTAATTTTCTGTGTTTTTATAGGTTTAAATTAGTTTTGCTATATTGATAAGGCAATGCAGTGATAATTAAGTTAGTATATGTTGAGTGCACAGTGTTTTGTTGTACAAAGTGGTATGATATGTGGAGTAGTTTGTTACTTTTGGGTCCTGCTTGCAGGCAGTGCTGTTCTTTGACTGGCTAGATGAGGCTCATCTTTACTTTATTTTTCATTTGATTTACATTTTTGTTTTAGATGTTTAAATTTCATTTTTAAGGAGTGGATTTAAAGGGCAGTGCTCATTTCGGTGGAACATGTGTATATATGTTTGCACAGTGAGTAAAGTTTTGTTTTTTAATGTTTTGATAATCAGTAGTTTTCCTGCATTCTGCTAATTTTGTGATAGGGACCAGCTTTATCTGTTTTCTAACCGTAGATGATGTGTGTGTGCAGTACACTAGCACAGAAGTTAGCACTTCTGCCTCACACTGGCTGATTCAATATTTTATCAGCTGAGGTACATTCTCTGCAGAGTCTGCATGCCCTTGCTGTCTCCATATGTTTTTTGATGGGTTCTCCAGTTTTCTCCTATACCCCAAGAACAATTCCATAGGAAAAGTGGTGATCTTTAAAATGCCCACTGATGACCATGACATGAGTGAGTTGGTGGGTGGGTGGCTGAGTAGGTGAGCAGGTGACAGAACTGTAGCCAGCTGAGCAAGTGCCTGGTACAGTTTTCTAGTCTAGCACCTGCCAACTCTAAATCACAGAGCAAAAAATAAAAAGGGCCTTTAAACTGTAATGGTCAGTTTGTTGCAAATGAAACAAGTGTCTTGCTGCAATGAAATACCACATGTGAAGTGCTGAGCACTTCGGCCTTGACTACTGATGTAATTTCAGCATTTATTTCTTAATGCAAGCACACATGGATCACTAAAGTACTTCAGCAATGACTGCAAATGCAGTACTGACATTAAGAAAATGAATGCCTATAGTTTGACTGCACCCCCTGAGACTTTGCCCAACCCAGATCCACCTCTGATGGGAGTGTGAAAGAGTGAGCAAGCGAGTATGCAGGTGAGTGAGTGAATGAGTTTGCATGAGCCTGAGACTGACCCTATACAAGAATGCTGTCACTGTCCATCATCCACTGAGTGCTGTGATAAATACCCACTTCCCTGTAACACTGAATTAGATTAAGTGCGATACTGTATGATATGAATCCAGTAACTAAAGGAACTTAAAGGACAGTGATCTCACACAGTTTGTTTAGCATCCTACATTTTTATATGCATATAAAAGATTCTGGATGCTGTACCTGGAGAATGTACTGGTCTCAGCAGAATGAGATTCTGAACAAGCATGCGGTCTAGAAAGAGCAAGATGCTATAACATCCAATGAGGAACAGGAACATCCTAATGGAGATTATGTTATTATTGTTATTATATTACGGCTATTACCAGAGTAAGAAATCAGATTCCTAAACTCTAGGTTGAAAGAAGGTATCCAGGGACTTCGAGAAAGTGGTCTACAAGGTGTCCCTGAAATGTGATGTCTGGAAGGTGTCCCTGAAGTTTGAATGGGGGAAAGGACCTGCTGAGAAATTAGTGGGAATTATTAACCTTTCCTGTGTCAGAAATGTAGCCTGGGTTGGTCAAAGGTGGCAGTTACACTAGGCACAAGGTATTAAGAGGTGTGACTGGAAAGCACAGCAGTACAGGTATTCATGAAAAAAATTCCAATAATGATTCTGCAGTCAAGACTTAAGCATTTTTTTTTGTGCTATTTAGAGCAAAAGGGTATACAGACGGCCTAACTCCAGAGAGAGGAAAATGGCAACATGTGCTTAATAGGCTAGTTATGGCTCTGATAAAGCCCATTGAAAATACTGCCAACTGTAAATATTGTCCCTTTTAAATCTGAAATTAAATTCAAAAACCCCTAATATGAATGAATAATGCAACTATGACAGACTTTGTATGGCTCTGTATTGAAATGATGGTACTAGAAATTAAAAGCTCCGAAAATCAAAAATAAAAGGACCAAAAACTCAGGAAAAGAGTAAATCTTAAAAATCGCTCTAAACCTTAAATCTGCTTTTTTGCAGGGGTGACAAGCCCCCCACACCCACAGAACTGATAGAAAGATAGATAGCTATATAGACAGACAGACACACACACCAACTCTGAGATCCCCACACCTTGGAGAAAAGGGAATATTCCATGAAATGGCATCTCAGACTTAGTATAAGTAAGTCCCATCTTTCACCCATTCAGTCTTCATTTTTCGGCAGTCACTCTAGCAGGTCTCTTCATTTCAAATGGTTACATTTTGTACATACTTTGGATTTTTGAAGTTATTTCCCATGCTTGATTACAAGAAAGTACTTTTCCTTGGTTTCTGTAAACAAACTTTATGGGAAAAAAAAGAGAAATCACTACCTTGCAATTGTTTTACTTCTGCCACCATATATACGAGTCTATGGCAGCCATTTGAAGTATCAAAACCTTGAGAGCCTGTCATACATGTAAAACAGTTCAAATCACAAAGATTCAAATGCACTCTACTTCAAATCACAAAAATACAGAATAAAAGCAAGACCTCCTGCACCCCCACACCCCCTGCTAATTATATGTACCAACTCTGAAATTGCAGTCCACTGGGAAAATGGTAAATTCCCAATCCCCATTGTACCATGATCACATACTGAAAAAAGCTAGTTTGTGCTATCAGATGATTTTCAATCAGTTGCATTGGATTTTCCCTACAAAATGTTGCCATCTTAATGGGTTATAGGTAATATTTATCTGTATATCTATACATGGGTGGTTTAATTTGGTTCGGTTTTTATTTTACTCTGTGGGGTGGCCAACTAGTTACTTACCTGGAGCTGTCAGAGTGTTCATTGAAATGTAGTTTCAGCGATGACCTCTTGATGTTAAAGTTGGGTAAGTGGTATTTTGATCATTAGAAGCAGACCCATATATATATATATATATATATATATATATATATATATATATATATATATATACATACATATATACACACACACACACACAAATATACATACATATACATATAGACAGATAGATATAGACGTACATTTATAAACCAAAGGGCAGAAAGGTACATAGACAAATCATTCAATACAAACTGCAAAAAACACACAGACAAGCTAGAGTCTTCACTGTGTAATATCTTTTATATGCAGGCCCATGGGATATATGCAAATTACCCCTTAAGAACAGTGTTTCAGTTATAGATATCTATCTTTTGGCTTTTCAAATGTACAGAAATATTACCTTCACAGATATTACACACACACACACACACACATATATACATACACATATATATATATATATATATATATATATATGTGTATGTATATACATACAGTCTATTTAGGCCTTCCAATAATGGGCTGCACTTGAAAGAAAAGCCCATGCCAGTTGGCACCAGATTCCTGCTCTGACTGTTAAGTATATCTAGCAGATACAACTCTGCAAGAGGCCCAAATGACTGTTGAACTCCACACCTTCTCCTTACTGCTCAGCTGATACTAATCTTGTGGAACTAACTTCCTTTACCTGATAGTCAGTGTCTACTTATCTAGTTAATACAAAAGCAAATATCTAATTAACACTGTGGAAACTTTTCATTCACAAGGCTCATGTAAAGGCACAAACACAATTTATCAAACCAGCATGTTCTAAATATATGTATACACATGCACATATTGTCAGCTTTGTACATACGCTAGAGGCAAAAGTTTCTAGTTCTTAGAGGGAACTCCACCAGCTTTACTTCAAACAGGCTCTGTTCCACATTGCCCTTCCAGCAAACAGGCTGTTGGTTTTAATCCACAAGGCTAGACGTTGGTTAAGCCTTGCTCCAAGTGTACACAAAATCATTACCTAAACTTCTTCAGACTACATACATTATAGACAAGGTAAGTAAATATGACATCGGCTGTCGTCGGTTGTAAAGGACGTCAGGACGTCCGATACAAAAGGAGGCAGCCAATGTCACTTCCTCAGTCTTGCTTGCCACGGAGCCCGAAGCAGAAGCATTTCTTGCATGAGTGCTGTTTGGCAGTTTACCTTTTTTGGTTTCCAACTACAAAGTTGAAGTCAACTACAGCTAAGTACTCCATTGGGGATCCTCTTTTCTTGCCTTAATGAATATCAGAAAAGGTTAATAATTGTCTTACCTGTGGAAAGCAGATTCCCCATAGAGATTTTTATTCCTATTGTATTATTTGTTTAGGCCTTGACCACGATGTTCCTAATTGTGATCTCGTTGCTTCCTTTAATCCACATACTATTCGTCGTGTGGCTAAGCTTTTAGCTAAACATTTTGGAGTTTGGCCTAAGTTTGTTGGTATGGCGTCTGCTGGTCTTCAGGCTTCGGATATCCCCAAGAAGCTTCAGAGGGTCAAGTCCTTGGATGATGATAAGTTGGTCGTCAGGCATGCGGTAGCCAGTGAGGTGCCTTTGCAGCCCCTGCAGCCAGCAGATTTTCAACCACAGGCCTCAGTTGAGACCATTTCAGAGTCTCCCACGCCTCCGGCTTCCATTTTGCCTACTGACCTTTCGCCTGTCGCCTCTTCAGCTGGATCCGGAGTTGCTAAGTTGACTCCAGTGTCCGAGGCCTCCGTTCTTCATTCAGACAGCAAGCTCATACCGACGACCTCTACTGCAACTTCAACGATTGCCAGACCTCCTGAGTCCTTAAGACTTGCAGGTAAATCTTCCAGTTGTAAGCCTGTGAAAAAGCAGGCTCCAGTTTCTTCTCGTTCCCCTCAATCCCAAATGGTTAAAATGGCTAATGACCTTTTGACTCTTATTCGGGGTTCACAGCCTCCTCCTTCTAGAAGGGGCAGGGATGTTTCTCCTGAGGCTTTGTCTCTTTCTGGTTCTGATACTTCTAGCATTTCTGCTGATGAAGAGGAAGTTTCTCAGGTTTTTTTTCCTTTTGAGGATTCAGACGCAGAGGAGTCCATCCCTTCTGATTCTCCTGCAGAGGATTTCTCTTTTGGTGATACTTTGAATGCTTTCAGGGAGCATTTTAAATCGGAAAGTCAGGATAATATCCAATCTAAGAAAAGGATCAGGGAGTTTTTGGATTTGCCTCAGCATAAGCCTCTGGCTATTTCCCCAGTGTTGGAAGTGGTTGATGTTTTTCTGGAAAATTCTTTGACTCCAAATTCAGTGCCCTCTGCTCCCAGGAAACCTGACCGGTACTATAGAGTTCCTGATTCTCATTTGTTTCTTTTCAGGAATCCGTTGGCTGATCCAGAGGTTATTTCTCAAGGCCCTAAAGGAGTTAAGGCCACTGTTACCAAAAATCTTTTTCCTTCTTACAGGGAATCTAGGAACCTAGATAGGTCGGGTAAAAAAGTTTATACCCATGCCACTCTTGCTATTAGGTCTACTAATTGTCTTTTTCATATACTGAAGTACCAGCAGCACACCTTGGAAGCTATTAAGTTTAGGATAGCAAGTGTGCCTCTGTTGGCGAATAGTAAGGATATGCAGGATTTGCTGAATTCTGCCAGTCTTGTCAATAAACATTCTTTACATTGTGGTTTTGACATTCTAGAAGCCTCCTACAGGGCTACAGCTACTGGATCTGTTATTAGAAGGCACACTTGGCTCAGGGAACAGCCCCTACCAGAGCCTGTCAAGGCTAAGCTTTTAGAAGTACCTTTGCATAAGGACAATCTTTTTGGCAGCAAAGCAGAGGAAGTGCTCAAAAAGATGGAGGATAAGGCCAAGTCTATGCAAACTGTTAAGGACTTTCTGCAAGTTCAACCTCCTTGCTTTAGCAGGAATTACCCTTCTAAGAGTTGGACGTTTCCTGATACCAGCAGACAGAACCATTCTAGGACTAGAGGTTACAAATATACTAGGGGGCAGGTGGCTACCCCTCAAAGGTCTAAGCATTAGCAGTCTTCCACTTCCAAGGAGGGAAGTTCTAAGCCTGTATCTCAATCCAGACATTCTCACTGACTCTATCCAACTTCTGCCTGTTCTTGCCTGCCTGAAGAGTCCTTTAGGGGGAAGGTTGGCCTTTTTTGCAAATGTCTGGGCCACCATCATGGATGACAAATGGGTACTCAGAACTGTATCCCTAGGACACAAGTTTTCTTTCCACACCTTTCCAGTACCCAAAGGATTCCTGGATGCTCCTCCAAACCAAAGGGCAGAAGTAGAAAAACACATTTTGTCTCTGTTACAGCTGGGAGCAATAGAATCAGTTCCTGCTCAACAGGTAGGCCAGGGTTTCTATTCCAGAAGAAAATTCAGATTTATCCATACTTGGATGAATATCTAATTCAAGCAAATTCTCACAAACAGCTGTTAAAGGATCTGGAATTTGTAAATACTCTTCTCTCTTCCCTAGGTTACACTCTCAATGAGGAAAAATCAAAAATGTTGCCATCCAAGGAGGTAACATTCCTGGGAGCGAGTCTGAACACAGCCGCCCAGATGATATATCTCACCCAGGAGAAGCAGGCAACTCTTTCAGTTTACTTCAAGGACTTGGCAAGCCTGTCCCAGCTCCCTGCAAGGAAATACCTGCAAGCTCTGGGATTCATGGCCTCTTGCATTCTCATGATTCCGTATCCAAGACTGCATATGAGGAAATTGCAATGGTACCTCAAGAACATTTGGTGTCAACACACACAGGACCTGGATATGATAACTCTTCTGCTTCCATGTCTGCAGAAAGAGTTTCTATGGTGGGCGACAGCCTGTCTACAAAACAAAGGTAGGCCTTTTCGCCCACCTCCTGCCGCAGACGCATCGGACTACGCCTGGGGAGCTCACCTGGATGGCAGATGCATACAGGGACGTTGGAATGCCCAGCAGATGCACAGGAACATAAATCTAAAGGAGTTGATAGCAGTTCAGCAGGCCTTACTAGCTTTCAGGCATCTTCTTTCTCCAGGAACCCTGCTCATCAGAACAGAGAACACCACAGTCATGTGGTACATCAACAAGCAGGGAGGGACTCATTCTTACCCCCTGTGCAGGCAGAGCATGAATCACTGGTCCATAGCAGCATCTCTGGGCCTGCATCTCCTAGCTCAGTTTCTTCCAGGAAGGCTCAATGTTTTGGCAGACCAGTTGAGCAGACAGACCCTGGATCCTCATGAGTGGCAGCTGATCAGAGCAGTCTTTTACAGCATCATTCAGTGTTGGGGCACACCTCAGGTGGATCTTTTCTCCTCCCCAGACAACCATCTTCTACCTTTTTTTTGCACCAGAGAGCATCACAGCAGAGCCTGGAAAGTGGATGCTCTGTCCTTCCCTTGGACGCTGCTATCAGTTTATACCTTCCCTTCTCTTCCTCTTCTTCCCAGAGTATTATTGAAGATCAGGGATGAAGGACCAAGGACTATTCTCATAGCTCCGGACTGGCCCAGATGGCATTGGCATCCACTGCTTTGCAGTCTCTCCCAATTTCCTACTTGGCATCTTTCTCTGAAGCCAGATCTTTTGGTTCAGGAAGGGGGAACCATTCCACATATTCATCTTCATCCTCAGTCTCTCCATTTGGCAGCATGGCTCACTGTATGACTCCTTCCTTTTCTTCTTCCCTTTCTCAGCAGGTAGTTGATGTGCTGAAGTAGGCCAGGAGGCCTAGCACTAGGAATTCCTAAGCTGGCAAATGGGAAAGATTCTTTCATTGGATGCAGGCTAGAGGGGAATCTTCTTCTCAGCCTACTCTTCCTCTGATCCTGGAATACCTGTCTAATTTGCTTCAGGGTGGTCTTTCTTTTTCAGAAAATCAATGAACCAACAAGAGAATAGTCTTAAAAAAGACTAGAATCAAAAAACAACATGATTCCACGTAGAAAAATTTATTCTAATAAAACATGTCTTACCGCCTCGGCCACCACAGCCTTTAATGAGCACATAAATATTGGTGAAAAACATTCCCTTTTATACACCACATAATTGATCAAACAATTAAGTAAATAAATCAATTTAACAATTAAACATTTAAAGAGACTCCAACCCTATACCCCAGTTAAAAACTCATACAAAAAGAAAAAAGTTTTAACTTTTTATATTATAATAACAATATCACAAATATGAACAATCTCAATATAGAAAAACATATTAAAGTAGACACTTCCAATTAATTTCCGTATTTAAACCCATTGGTGACAATGTATTATACTTCAGTATAAAAATAGGTTCTTTATATAACATCATCTTTTTTTAATAATTTATATACATATATATATATACATATATATATATATATATATACACACATATATATATATATATATATATATATATATATATATATATATATAGATACATAGGTGTGTACTAGGCAAATGGCCCTGGAGGTTTTACTTTATTTTAGATGCAACTGGATTTGATGGGGGGTACCCCCCATCAAATCCAGTTGCATCTAAAATAAATTCAATAAAAGAAAACTTCAGGCTACAGTTTGTGAATCTATTCTTGCCTTAAGCTGGCCTGCAGGCCACTTACATTTTGCTCCATCACTCTCTGGTTGATCCTGCAACCCTCTACGGTTTGGAGGTCAGATCACAGGATCATGGGAGGTTTCTAGGCTAATGGCCCTGGGGCCCTTACAAGCCTTGCCAAGAGTTTATCTCCAAAAAGAAACCACAGTTAGCACCTGTTGCCCCTGTCAATGAGGGACAAAGGTGGAACCCCTGGGACAAAGTTGTGGTTTCTCATCCACTCATCTAGGTTGCACTTGAAGAGGGTCAGTGAGGTACTCTGTTTGACAGTGTATGGGAAGTGTGTTCCAGAGATGGGACAGCCTCTGGGAGAAAAACCTGTCTCTCCAGCAGGTTTTGTTGATGTTGCATATTAGATTTAGGCCTATCAAGCAGGTAATGTGCAAGGCGTGAGACTTACAGATATGGACATCTCTAGTAGGGCAGGGTCCGTGATTGCCTTGTAGGCGAGACACAGATCACCCTTGAGAAATCTGTACAGTACCTAGTAGAGTGATAGTGATTTCAGCCTGTCTGCATAGGATAGGTGTTGGAGGCCACTGATTCTCTTTGTGAGGTATTTCTGTGGCCTTTCTAGTTGGTGCAGGTGTTTGGAAAGGTACATACCAAATGGGTGTTATACTCAATTATAGGCCTAATGAAGGAGGAGGAGTACAGAGAGGTAATAACCTCATTATTTCTGGATTCAGTCTCTTTACTTATGAGATGAACCAAGTAAAAGGATTTTGTGACCACTACCGCCACATGATGGTCAAATGTGAGATTGTTGTCAACCTGAGTACCCAGGTCTCTCACCACAGGTTGTCTGCTTAGGGGTTGCCGTTGATGTAATCAGTAGGGGCTGTGCTTTTGCTGAATGGTATGATAATACACTTTCATGTGTTTAACTTAAGGCCATGACTTTGGCATCTGTTATTTAAAGCTGTGAGACCCTCTTGCAGTACGTTAACGTTATTTGGGGAGTCAATGACAGCACCAAACTTACAGTCATCTGCAGACTTGGCTAGCAACAGGCTCTTTGTTTTTGCCTAGACCTCTAAGAACTAAATACCAAACAGTAGGAGTCCCAGGACAGATCCTTTGGGAATACCACTAGTGACAGGTTTGCTGTCGGAGCTGGTGGTGCCTATTTTGACCTTGCGGGTACCATTGGTGAGCCAGGTGGCCACCCAGCAGACGAGATAGGGATTTATACCAAGTTGTGTTAGCTGTTCAATGATTCCTGAGTGAGGGATTGTGTCAAAGGCCTTGGCCAATTCAAGGTAAGCTGTATGTACTGATTTCCCCTCATCCAGGGCCTTGGTGATAGTCTCAAAGAAGTCAACCAGGTTCAATATGCAATATCTGCCCCCAACAAATCTGAATTGGGTGGGGTCAAGTGCTTGGAGATTGCCTATGTCCTTGTCCATAATAATACGCTCCATGGCTTTACAGATCAGACTTATCAAGCTAATGGGGCGATAGTTTTCCAGGTCATTAGTGGCACCACCTTTGTGTAAGGGGGGTGACAATGGCAGTTCTCCACTCCGCTCGACTGTAGCCTATAATTAGGCTGTATTTGAATAGGGTGCTCAATGGTGAAGCTAGTTCTTGCTGGAGATGGTGCAGAATATAGCATGGGATGCCATCAGGTCCCATGGAAGCAGTGTTTTCTCCCCTTGGTATGGCCTTTAACACTTAATCTATGGAGATGTGAGGTGTGGGACAAGTATCAGGCCATTGGGGGGATAGGGGGTGAGGTTTGAGCCAAACCTCTCAACCAGCAGGTTGGCTAAGTCAACAGGAACAGTGTAAGTGGCACCATTAAGTACTAATTTGGTACAAACCTGGGCTTTGCCATGGAAGCTTGTGATGTAACTGAAGGATTTGTGGTTTCCCTTTGTTTTGGAGGCTAGTTTCAATCCATAATTGACTTTGGAGGTTTTCACTAGTGATCTAATTTGGTTGTTGAGGCTGAGGAGAGAGGTTTTCCAATTTGGAATGTGTTCCTTTTAATCCTTGGACAACAGTTTCTTCCTTTTGTGTAAAGCCTGTTGATAGAGGATGTCTACCAATCTATCTATCTAGATTGTGTTTCCTTGATGAGCAGGCTTTAGTTCTGTTGGGTATGGCTGAGTCCATGCAGTTGTACAGATGCTTGTATACTGCATTGGTGTACTGTTCAGCATAGCTGTCTGCATCCTCTGTGGGGGTAAGTGGTGTGAAGCTACCAATACCCTCCCTTAGGAGGTTGTGGTCAGCTTTTGAGAAGTTTTTTAGCCTGGTTATGGTTGGGGGGAGGGGGGAGGGTGGGATAGAAACTTTGACTGAGACAGACCAATGATCTGATCTCACCAGGGAAGAACATACTATGGGAGTGGTGCAGCGGTCATCCATGTTGGTGAGAACCAAGTCAAGAATGTTATCTCCCCTTGTGGGGGATGAGATCAACTGTTCTAGTGTGTTAGAAATTATGAAGTCAAGGAATCATTGGGTGAGTGCATTAGTGCAGGAATAGTTCACCCAGTCTATGGTGGGATAGTTGAATTCACCAAGGATCAGGGTGTTGGGGATGTCTTGATAGAGTCAAGTAGGTCCAGGTAGGAGGAGTGGGTGTCCTGAGTCATTGAGGGGGGGGGTCTATAGCTGGCTATAACTTGAATGAGTGTCTTGCCAACTGTCAATTTCACCTGGAGTAATTCCAGTAAATCATGATGGTAGATCAGTCTGGAGGTGTGCCTGTCCTTAACGAAGATACAGACACCACCTCCTTTAGTCTTTCTGACCTTGTTTTGTGGTCAGAAAGTGTGGAATATGGTATAGCCTGATAAGGCAGGGGTGGTCTCCGCCGCTCTGATCCAAGTTTCTGTGACTGCACAAGCATCAGCATCTTCCAGTGTGAGGAGACCCTCCAGTGAGTGCATTTCCAGGTTAAGGCTCCTAGCATTAAGCAGCATGGCCTTTAGTTTGCTTTTTGACAGATCTTTTATGTTGGTAGATTTGACTTTGGGACATATCCTAAAAAAAAGCACAGTGGGGGAGGCAAGAGGCTTGGCCAGGATCCGGAACCCCAGGGGGTAACAGGTGGAGGCCATCTCTGGCAAAACATTGATGCATGTCAACCATGTCATCCCAGGCAGATAGATACTGGATCCCCTAAGAAAGACACCAGAAACTAAGCCAATATTTGAAGTCAGTTATTTTTTATTGATATTGTGGTATCATTCTTGGTGAAGGTAGGATGCTGCTTAGGGCTAGGGTCATACCTGCCTGGGACACATACTCTAAGAGCTCAATCATGTCTCTCTTCATATAGTCCAGGGAGATATGTCTCAAGTCATTCACACCAACATGGACAATGACAGAGTCATTTTTATTTTTTATTTTACATTTGTTAACCGGGATGGTCCTGACTGGATACATGTCGCGCTTTTTTCAGCGGAGGCCCGGGGAGAAAAGCTCCAACAGAGTTACATTGATAATTAGGTACAGTAAAATGAGCTGAAAGAACTTGTACTCAAAACATGAGCTATTTAAATACAAGTAACAAGACTGCCATTACTATTTCTGAAGTTTTACTACAAATGTAACATTAATAACATATTAGCAAGGATCTGTGGGCAGTATAATGACATAGAGTTAGACAGGATACATATTTCTTTTATCACAGTATACAAAGTAATTTATCATCTTAGCTAGTTGTTTATGTTTTCTTAGTTAATGGCACAGAGCTAGTCTGGGTTTGAGCAAGGACATAGCCAGTGTGACTTGAAGTGGAGTTTTTAGACTATTTTTGGTTATTGACAGAAAGTTTGCAAGCCGCTGATGTTATTTGGGAGAGAGTTCCATATCTTTACTACAGTGGTGTTGGCAAATAGCGCGTCACCACCTGAGGCTTGAGAGGATTTTAGTTGTTTTGGACAGAGGAGTCTGTTTTATGCTGAGAGCAAAGGCAAAAGCTTAGATTGGAGTAGGGAGTCATTAAAGTTTTTTAGTGCTGGGGTATTCTCCAGGTTGTTTGGCTGATTCTTTGAAGGCCTCTATGAGTTGGGACTGAGTGAAGAAGGTGTAGAATTCTATCCATCCAAGCTTTCAGGTTAGTACAGTGGTGTGTTCTTGTAGGGAGGTAGGCTCTGTAACGAACCTGTGCAATGTGATTATAGCGGGATGAGGCAGCTTTCAGCCAGACTCCAGATTTGTTAAAGGTGAGTGAGGACAGGAGAGGCATATATAGTACCCAGGGTGCAGAGAAGGTGTGAATGGAGCTGTGGCTGCCCCTGGCATTCAGGGAAAGAGAAGGCTTTAATTCTATATAGGGTCCCGAAGTTTCTTGTTGACTGACTTAATGTCTTAGCTGATTTGATAATGTATATCAAATCTGAGTTTATTGTCAATGTTTACTCCTAATAGCTTTGTATATATAGGTGTCTGGGGGAGATGAGTATGGTCCCATTATTGGATTTTATAGTGAAGTTTTCAGTCGGAGATCTATTGGTTGGGTAGAAGAGAAGTAACTTGGTCTTTGTTGTTTCTGGATTTAAGATCAGGAGATGGTTGGCAAGCCAGTTTTCGACTTTGGTGAAAGCTATGTTGGGTGGTAGTTAGTAGATTTGCAAGAGAGGCATTGGAACATATTATAGTCGAGTCATCCGCGATATTGAATGCCAGGTGGCTTCGGGATGACTGTTTGGATGTCAAGTTTGCGAAGACTGAAAAGAGGAGAGGTCCTAATATGGAACCTTGAGGAACTCCTATGGTGCATTTGGTAGTAGGCGGAGAGCTTGTTTTGCCACATTACTGCTTGTTGTCTCCTTAGTGAGGTAAGCTTGGAAACCAGTCCCAAGCGGCTGGAGTATCTAGATACAGGGTTTTTAAAAGTATATAGAAGTAACTGATGGTTTTACCCATATCAAGGCTTTCGGATGGGTCCAGGAGAAGAGAGCCGGAGGGTATTTTTTTATTATTACGGTTAAGATTAATGTTTACAGTAAAAAGAGAGGAGGGCAGTGGTTGTACTATGATGGGGTCTGAATCAATGTTGAGAGACTGTGAGTAGTTTATTTTGGGGTTAGATAGAGCATTAGTTGGCTGTGCATGCACTTTTCCATAATTTTGGCAAGTGGTGATATAGTATGGCTATATAGGTCTATAGTTGATAGTTCCCTGTAGGATGAACCTCCCTTGTGGAGGGAATAACATAGGATATTTTCCAAATTGAGGGATTGAGGCCTCGGTTAGTGGTTCTGTTAATTAGGATTGAGATAGGGTAGGCTACTACATCTGCAGCAATTTTAGGTATTCAGCCGCAGAAGATCAGCTGAAAGGGTTGGCTTCAGTTTTTCAAAAGGATCTGATAAAGGATGTGACACTGGCTGGAAGTTAAAAAGAGTGGTGACGGTAGTGTTTATAGAAGTGTAGGGAGGAGATAGTTGGTTGAAGCACGACTGGATGGTTTCTGTGAAGAAAGTATTGAATGAATTGGCTACATCTTCTTGGCTCTTGTCAGATAATGTTCCTAGGGTCGGAGAGTGGATTTGCCTGGTTGGAGAAGCTTATTTATGCCTCGCCTGTAATTTTGAGGATTATTCTGATGTTTATAAGGTAGATTGTAGAAGCTAATTTTTCTTATCTAGTATGATGGCTTTTTAGTCTCATTTAAGTTGTTGGAATTTGATACTTCATCTAGGGGTAGTTTGCAGTGCCTATTTATCCCACTTTGTCTCTAGTTGTTGTTTTGGTTTTGGTGTCTGTTGTTAGCCAGGGTGCTAGTTGAGTTTTAATTTTATTGAGCTTAGGGGCATGAAGCCAAGATAGTAAGGAATGAATTGTTAAATGATGACACTCGCCTCATCAAGGGGAAGGAACTTTAGTTTTAGTACTAGAATTTTACTCATACTTTAATAATTAGAACTAGTCATACTTGTACCTGTTATTAGAGACTTAAGTGCATGATGTGGTGGATTCTGGGTATCTGAAAGACAAATGACTGTGACCTCTCTCCTTGTTGATCCTGGTGAGGGGGACATCAGTGTGTCTCACAACTGAGTCGCCAATGGCTAAAGTGTTTGGTTTATTGTTATGCCTAATGGGTTGTGTTTTTGTGAGACACTGTGTGTTGTTCACTGTGTGTGATGTGATTGGTGTTGTGTGTACGTTTGTGAGTGTGTTTTGGGGGTCTCTGTTGTTTAGATAAATTTTATTGAGGATCCCTTTATAGGTGGGTGTGTGTTGTGCTTGGCTTTGTGATGTGGGTGATGTGGTGTTTAGGCGCTGGCAGTCTCCTCTTTGTCCGGAGGCTGATCAGACATGAGAGAGCATGGATACTCTGGGGCTGTTACACCAAACCTTTAGGTACACAGGTGGAGAGGTCTGTTGTATAAGACTCCCTTGCCAGACACAATACTCTTTCCTAGATATTTTGCCCAATGCAATAGTCTGTCCTCAGATATTTTGCCCACTAGTGAATTCACAGAAACAGAAATTTCACCCCACTGCAGAAAAAAAAAATTAGATTATTACTATGTATAGGGTTGATGTGGTTTCCTTAGCTAAGAGTGTTTTATAGTAAGCTAATCTTAGCAACTGTGCTCCTATTCAGAATGACTATGGGGCTAGCTTCTCTAGAGTTCAGTCTATGACTACAGATTTTGATTGAGTCTCTGATGCAGATGATAGTGAACACTCTTGAAGCCATCTAGTTTGATTGTTCGGAAGGTGATCAGGTTCAAAAACCCAAGCAGGTGTTCACCTTTCCATAGACGCTTGAAGCTATTTGAGATTTATTTGACTATTTGACTATAAACAATCTGAAGCCACACCATGTACTGGCAGAGTTTATTATTTTAATGAGGAAGAGATTCTAAATGTTCTGGTTGCTCCTCATCTGTTACTGGCCTTAAAAGATATCTATAAAACTGCATATAAAACCCTTTGGGCTAATAAGTAGTTCCTAAACGGGTACGAGGAAATAGAAGGTTTTTTACTCTGGATCCCTTTTGCCCAGCCCCTTTTGGTTGAAAGGGGGGGCTTAAAATTGTAAAATTTTAACCAGAGAAGTATAACTGAGGATGTAAGTTAATTCCTTTTGATGCTACAGCCCATATTCTGATAGAAGTCTTTTCAAATGAAATTGTAATATTGGAGGCAGTAATGTTTTTTTATTTGCTGATTTGTTCATGATTACAGGACTTACTTTTGGATTAAAGCATTTTACCTGACTACTTTCTTAAGCTTTATAGTTTCACCGGACCTGGGCACCTTTCATGTTTACTAGTTGATTTTTGGTACATTTGGATACACTTTTGGAGACGTTAGAAAAAAACTTATATATTTATGGAAAGAAAAAGATAGCAAAAACAGGAAGATATATATATATACATATATATATATATATATATATATATATATATATATATATATATATATATATATATATATATATTTATTTTTTTTTTTTTTTTTTTATATAAGAGAAGAGAAGGAAAGGGAGGTAGAGGAGAAGTCTCTAAGTTAAATGACTTATCTCCTCCACCGAGGAGATGCCTCTAATCTTAAACAGTGACTCATAAGAGGAAAGAAGGAAGAGACAAGTACAAGAATACCCTAATTTAAACGTGATTCTTGAGGAGACGCAGGTCCAAGGAAAAAAACAGCCACAAAGGTAAAAAATACAAGGTTAGAGAGTGAAAACAACAGCACAAGGCTAATACTGAATAGAACTAGTGAAAGTAATAGTAGATAATAATTACTAGGTAACTGGTATAAAAGATATAAAATCTAACATTTTACAAGCCTGGAGACAGTGAAGACAATCCCAAAGCTTCAAGTGGCAGACTTAGATCTGGGAGAAATACGCTGCACCATGGGATAGGACTCACTTTGAGCCAGTAGAAGCTCTCTAATCCTTTAGTATAAGGTCGAAGTCGGAGCTGAATTTCGCTCAAACATAACCAATAGCAAGAATGAAGGTGAGATGGGACAACATAACATCACATATTTTGTACTAAAGGATCACAAAGGACATAACGCGGGGCATTTATTTATTTTGTTTACCAGGGTAGTACACTGAGTACAATAGATCATTTGTAGGCACAGCCCAGGTGAAGAATTTCACATAAAAAAAAAATACAGAGCAATTTCACAAACATGGGATAATTCCAGAAAGTAGAGGATCCCACTGACAATTGAAACTATGTAGATATTAAGGGAGGAAAAAAACTAATTTTTATTTTATTTTACATTTGTTTACCGGGAAAGTCCGACTGGACACAGGTCTTTTTTCAGCGGAGGCCTGGGGAGAAAAGCTCCTCATTTACATAACAAATCATAGAGCAGTATATAATAAAAATCATAGAGCAGTACATGATAAAAAATCTAACAAACAATTAATACAAAGGAATAAACCAGTAATACAACAACAGCAGGTAGTACAAATAATGTATGAGAATACAGTGCTATAGAATGAGCGTAATTATAATTACACAAAAAGGTAGTAGTATATATGTAACTAATATGTCTTAAATAGCATGGATAACAAATAGCTGTTGGTTTTAATATAGTAGAAGATAGAGCATTGGAGAGATAGATGTGCTTGGATATAATACAGTAGCCAGGACCAGTTTCAAAACCTAGGGAGGACATTTACAGCTACTGAGAAAGGGAATATTGAGCATCATGTAGGGTTGCAGGGACAGAGCCAATAATTTGAAAGGTGTGTTTTGGAGAAGCTTTTGAATTATGGGATGGAGCAGTTGGTGAAAGTAAGAGAGGTTGGGAGTTTATTCCATAATTTGGAAATGTAGTGTGGAGAATAGTGATTCTCCGTCTGCATTGTTTGCTTTAGAGACTTGTAAGGGATTTGTTGGAAGAGCGGAGATGTCTAAGCAGGAGTCGATACGTGGTTGTATGAAGAGGTTATGAAGAGCAGGAGTTTTACCTGGGTGACAGAGGATTTTGTGAGCGAAGGCCAGTTGATTAAAGTGCACTAATTGCAGAAGTTCAAGACAGTTTAGCTGTCTAAGTGATGTGCAGTGATGGGATCTGTATGAAGCAATTCAGTTGCAAATCTAGCCATCTTACTGTAGCAAGATTGAAGTTTAAGTGTTGGTCTGTTTTATGAAGGTTGGTTAGTACTGGGGAAGCAGATAACAGAGTACAAAGGAGGTGAAACGGCTGGCAATAGTGGATTTAGTGTTCTTGGTAAGGAATATATTATTCCTATGCAGGACACCAAGTTTCTTGTGGATCTTTTTAATGGTTTGGGTAATATGTATATCACATTTCAGATTGTTGTCTACTTCTGCACCTAGCAGGTTTGTGTGGGTTGAGGGGGTAATGACGGTATTGTTTTTAGATATGATCCTAAAGGGTGGGGAGGGGGTATTGTCTGGGGAAGAGGTGGTTTTGCCTGGATGAAAGAGGAGAAGCTTTGTTTTGTTTCTGTTAAGGATGAGGTGGGAGCTAGTGAGCCAATTTTCAGCCAATAGGAAGGAGTCCTGGGTGTATTTGTGGAGAATTTGAAGAGAGGAGGCTGAGCATATCAGGGATGAATCATCAGCATATTGGACTATGGTGGCATGAGGTGTGGAGATATGGAGTTGATTGATAAAGACAGAGAAAAATAAGGGTCCCAGGATGGAACCTTGGGGAACTCCTATGCCAAGTGGAAGGAGGGGAGATAGTTGTTGCTGCCAGAGGGTGGCTTGTTGATGTCCTGTAAGGTAATTTTGGAACAAGGAGATTGAAGAGGTAGAGAGGTTTAGAGAGGAGAGGAGAGGATGTTGATTAGTTTTGGGTGGTTAACCATATCGAAGGCCTTCGGCAGATCTAGATAAATAGCAGATATGTCTTGTCTGTTATTCCAATGATGGTTAAATGTGTTGGTTTAGGACATCAGGGTTGTGGTAGTGCTGTGAGAGTGGCGGAAGTCATGTTGTGCATCCGTAAGCTGTTTTACTCTTTGAAGGTATTCCATGAGTTGGGTGTGGATGACTCTTTCCAAAAGTTTAGACAGGGGGATAAGATAGCAATGGGGAGGTAGTTAGTTAACTCAGTGGAGTTACCTCCTTGATGTAGGGGTATGATGTGAGAAATTTTCCAAATACTGGGGACCAGGCTGTCAGTGACAGATCTATTTATGAGAATGGTTACAGAGTAGGCAATTTCTTCTGCTACAATTTGAAGGAATTTTGCAGGGAAGTTGTCAGCTGCTAGGGAAGTTGAGTTTTTTGAGTAGTTTTTTGGTTGTGCAAACAGAGACTGGATGAAATGAAAACATGGTGGTAGAGGTTTGGGTATGGGTGGTATTTTGGTTTGTGATAGGAACAGGGTCATTATAGTAGAGCTGAGAGTTTGTGAGGGCTTGGATTGACTTAGCAAAGTAGGTATTAATCTGGGTTGCTACATTTTCTGTGTTATTGGGTGTTGGAGTGGGAGTAGCTGATTTACCAGGGTGTAGTATAGTACTGACTGAAGCCCAGATTTTTTGTGGATTGTTTTGGTGTTTTATTTGAATATTATGGTAGTAATTGGTTTTATCCCTTTTCACTAGTTTTTGGCTTTGTTACATAATTCAAGGTAAGTTTGCTTTGTTAAGTGGGATTTATTTTTGTGAAATTGTACCCAGGCCTTATCCCATGTCTTCAGAATATATCTGCATTCTTTACTAAGCCATGGAGCATAGTTTGATTTAACTCTAATGGGTTTTGGTGGAGCATGATGGTTGAGGATGTTTTTGATGGTGGAGTTGAAGGAAATAACTACTTCATCAAGAGGTAGCTGTCTGAGTTTCCCAGTTGCAGCTTTTGAGGGAGGAAATAAAGTTATTGAAACTGAAATTCCTTTTGTCTCTAATTTTCTGGAAGGGGGGTTGGTGGGTTTTAGCATGAATGAGAAAGGTCAGCTGATGGTCACTTAGGCTGGCAGGAGACATCCTTAGTGGGACCTTAGGGTTGGGTTATTTACTAAGGTCCAGTTCAATATGGATTGTCAACCGGATGTTTTATCTGTCCTAGTGGGAGATGTGATTAGTTGTGTACACCCATGTAGGTTAATATGTGGTGTTGGATTAGAGGAGGAGCATGTTACCCAGTCAATGCTGATGTGAGTTAATTTTGGTAGTAAATATGACAAGGAAGCAATACATGAGAACAGAGGGTCAAAGTAGAAGTGATGCAAGTGAGGAGGGAGTTAGGTGATGTGTCCAGTAGAAAAGCACACGCAGTCAAATTTTTGATGGAAGTGTCTTTTGAGTTGTGCTTTGAGTATGGGGAAAGGGGCAGGGATTGCCAGAGTTGGGGGTGCAAGAATGGAGAAGGAATGTTCGGTGCAGTTTTCTTTGGGGTATCTGGAGTGAGGGAGCTAATTGGGGGAGGTTGTAGGGGAAAGGTGTAGCTCCCACTCTATTTTACTGTAGAAGTACTAGACTGTAGTTTTTCATTACACCACAAGGTGGAGCTGTATCAGAAATATAAAAGACAATTTTGAAAGTGAAAGAGGAGTCTGAGATACTAGCGGAAGGAGGGAAGTCCAAAACTGGTAGCTGAAGGGAAAAGAGCCTTGCAGCATGACTGGATTTTCTTTTCTACTGCTTAGGGACAGGGAAGTGAAGTAGCAGATTGTGTCTGTCTGTTGCTGAAATCCTGGATGATGGTATTTTGTGGAATCAGGCGAGAAGCCTGAAACCAGTACTTCCATGCCTGCATATGATTCAGCAAGAAAAGGAGTTCCTTTGGGCCTAGTAAAGAGAAGCCATAGATGATTACCAGAGTTCTAGCAGGTGATTTTTCTACTTTTCTCATCAGAGGAATCAAGGTGCCTGGTCACTAGAATATTCTCGATGGAGTAGTGAGAGGCTCTGGCTGTCATTTTATATTTTTATAAGATTGTAGAGCCCCCCAAATGCTTTGTGGATTACAAATAACTGGGATCCATATGAGCTCCAACTTGGGCCCCATCATGCCGGCAGCAAGATTGTAAGTAGTCACTGGCCAGTGAACAGGGTATAATACAGTGTTTCATAGCTGGTCTGTTTAGAATTGATCAAGGGGGTTGAGGGTGTTAGTACTGCTCAATGACATTGAATTTTCTCATATTTGTATTGTTGCATTATAAATCTTCATTGTTCAATGACATTGCATTTTTTCTGTGTTTGTATTGCTGCATTATAAAGCTTTACTGCTCATTGATATTGCCTTCTTTGTGAATGTTTGAATGTCAAGACCTTTTTCTGTTGAGTTCTGGGGAAGAGGGTGAATGTATGTTTTCACTGCATGCATATCTCACCTTGCCTTAATGCTAACTGGTGCACTGTTGAAATAATTTGTTTGTGGTTGTGCTATTGCTTTTTAAACTAATTGTGTCACCTAGAATAAAATCTGTCAATCTTGCCACCTTGGTGTGTTGGGTTTACAGGGGTGTCACCACAGTCAGGTAGGACGGAACCCATATCTACTTCAGCTACACCTGCAGGTGCGCTACATAGTTTTATTATGGAGTTGGCTGCAAGAGGTGAAAAGGCACCTGGATAAAATATTGTGAAAAGAAGATACCCTAACAAGAAGCTCACTTCTATTGGAGAATGGCAGCTATTTGGCTTTGTAGAGAGCGGTGCAGTGGTGCTCCTGAAGCTGGGTTTGAATAGTTAAATGTGAGGGACTGAAGGATAACCATGTCATCTGCATAAAGAGTAAAATTAAGTGTTATGCACAGGGTAAGACTCCTACAGTCTTCATGGTTGGGGCTGCATCCCACACCTCATGCTAGTCAACATCATCATACATGTGTCTCTATTACATGAAAATTAAAGGGAAAAATATACATTTGTCTTTCTGCTTCATTTGGTAAATTTATACAAATGCACAAGTTCTGAAATGCTATGCTCAAATAAGAATACTTCGTTATTTCTATAAAATTATCTGAGAATGCCTTTCTTCATTAAATTCTTAAAAGCATTTTTTACCTTTTTACTAGCATCTGAATCATTATTAAACTCCTGAAAGACAGCTGTATATATCCTTATATGGAACTCCTCTTTCAGTAAATATTCTCTAATTTTTATTCTTTGACATGTTAATGGCCCAGGCATTTGATAGAATAGTTTTGAAGCATGTTCTAAATGTTGCCCTAGATCACAATGTAAACCATGTAAATGTATACAACGAGCCACATGGGCTCTTGCATCTCATTCTTACTTTGCTTCTGATGTCATCAGAGGTACTATTTCTATTATTTTGGGCTATGGCTGCTATGTGACAACTGTTCAGAGGATGCCATTTCTAAAATATTTAACATTATTCAACTTGTTGGCAAAACCCTTGTAATTTATAATTAATACATGAGGAACACATGAGCTATAAATGAAATACTGTGTACAGTAGGTTTATGGGATACATTTCATTACAAGTGGTAAAACCACCAGTGATGAACTGAGTTTTTAATCTTACAATACACAATAGTTCCTTCATCACACAAACCATGTTCTCACACGTTCCTTTATCCATTCTTCTCCCTTTATTAGTTCCCCATACATGTGGTAGGTAATTTTCTGTGTTTTTATAGGTTTAAATTAGTTTTGCTATATTGATAAGGCAATGCAGTGATAATTAAGTTAGTATATGTTGAGTGCACAATGTTTTGTTGTACAAAGTGGTATGATATGTGGAGTAGTTTGTTACTTTTGGGTCCTGCTTGTAAGGAGTGCTGTTCTTTGACTGGCTAGATGAGGCTCATCTTTACTTTATTTTTCATTTGATTTACATTTTTGTTTTAGATGTTTAAATTTCATTTTTAAGGAGTGGATTTAAAGGGCAGTGCTCATTTCGGTGGAACGTGTATATATGTTTGTGCAGTGAGTAAAGTTTTGTTTTTTAATGTTTTGATAATCAGCAGTTTTCCTGCATTCTGCTAATTTTGTGATAGGGACCAGCTTTATCTTTTTTCTAACCGTAGATGTTGTGTGTGTGCAGTACACTAGCACATAAGTTAGCACTTCTGCCTCACACTGGCTGATTCAATATTTTATCAGCTGAGGTACATTCTCTGCAGAGTCTGCATGCCCTTGCTGTCTCCATATGGTTTTTGATGGGTTCTCCAGTTTTCTCCTATACCGCAAGAACAATTCCATAGGAAAAGTGGTGATCTTTAAAATGCCCACTGATGACCATGACATGAGTGAGTTGGTGGGTGGGTGGCTGAGTAGGTGAGCAGGTGACAGAACTGTAGCCAGCTGAGCAAGTGCCTGGTACAGTTTTCTAGTCTAGCACCTGCCAACTCTAAATCACAGAGCAAAAAATAAAAAGGGCCTTTAAACTGTAATGGTCAGTTTGCTGCAAATAAAACAAGTGTCTTGCTGCAATGAAATACCACATGTGAAATGCTTAGCACTTCAGCCTTGACTACTGATGTAATTGCAAGCACACATGGATCACTAAAGTACTTCAGCTATGACTGCAAATGCAGTACTGACACTAAGAAAATGAATGCCTATAGTTTGACTGCACCCCCTGAGACTTTGCACCTAAAGCAACTGCCACTTTGCCCAACCCAGATCCACCTCTGATGTGAGTGTGAAAGAGTGAGCAAGCGAGTGTGAAAGAGTGAGCAAGCGAGTATGCAGGTGAGTGAGTGAATGAGTTTGCATGAGCCTGAGACTGACCCTATACAAGAATGCTGTCACTGTCCATCATCCACTGAGTGCTGTGATAAATACCCACTTCCCTGTAACACTGAATTAGATTAAGTGCGATACTGTATGATATGAATCCAGTAACTAAAGGAACTTAAAGGACAGTGATCTCACACAGTTTGTTTAGCATCCTACATTTTTATATGTATATAAAATATTCTGGATGCTGTACCTGGAGAATGTACTGGTCTCAGCAGAATGAGATTCTGAACAAGCATGCGGTCTAGAAAGAGCAAGATGCTATAACATCTAATGAGGAACAGGAACATCCTAATGGAGATTATGTTATTATTGTTATTATATTATGGCTATTACCAGAGTAAGAAATCAGATTCCTAAACTCTAGGTCAAAAGAAGGTATCCAGGGACTTCGAGAAAGTGGTCTACAAGGTGTCCCTGAAATGTGAAGTCTGGAAGGTGTCCCTGAAGTTTGAATGGGGAAAGGACCTGCTGAGAAATTAGTGGGAATTATTAACCTTTCCTGTGTCAGAAATGTAGCCTGGGTTGGTCAAAGGTGGCAGTTACACTAGGCACAAGGTATTAAGAGGTGTGACTGGAAAGCACAGCAGTACAGGTATTCATTAAAAAAATTCCAATAATGATTCTGCAGTCAAGACTTAAGCATTTTTTTTTGTGCTATTTAGAGCAAAAGAGTGTACAGACGGCCTAACTCCAGAGACAGAAAATGGCAACATGTGCTTAATAGGCTAGTTATGGCTCTGATAAAGCCCATTGAAAATACTGCCAACTGTAAATGTTGTCCCTTTTAAATCTGAAATTAAATTCAAAAACCCCTAATATGAATGAATAATGCAACTATGAAAGACTTTGTATGGCTCTGTATTGAAATGATGGTACTAGAAATTAAAAGCTCCGAAAATCAAAAATAAAAGGACCAAAAACTCAGGAAGAGAGTAAATCTTAAAAATCGCTCTTCACCTTAAATCTGCTTTTTTGCAGGGGTGACAAACCCCCCACACCCACAGAACTGATAGAAAGATAGATAGCTATATAGACAGACAGACACACACACCAACTCTGAGATCCCCACACCTTGGAGAAAAGGGAATATTCCATGAAATGGCATCTCAGACTTAGTATAAGTAAGTCCCATCTTTCACCCATTCAGTCTCCATTTTTCGGCAGTCACTCTAGCAGGTCCCTTCATTTCAAATGGTTACATTTTGTACATACTTTGGATTTTTGAAGTTATGTCCCATGCTTGATTATAAGAAAGTACTTTTCCTTGGTTTCTGTAAACAAACTTTATGGAAAAAAAAAGACAAATCACTACCTTGCAATTGTTTTACTTCTGCCACCATATATACGAGTCTATGGCAGCCATTTGAAGTATCAAAACCTTGAGAGCCTGTCATACATGTAAAACAGTTCAAATCACAAAGATTCGAATGCACTCTACTTCAAATCACAAAAATACAGAATAAAAGCAAGACCTCCTGCACCCCCACCCCCTCCCTGCTAATTATATGTACCAACTCTGAAATTGCAGTCCACTGGGAAAATGGTAAATTCCCAATCCCCATTGTACCATGATCACATACTGAAAAAAGCTAGTTTGTGCTATCAGATGATTTTCAATCAGTTGCATTGGATTTTCCCTACAAAATGTTGCCATCTTAATGGGTTATAGGTAATATTTATATGTATATCTATATATGGGTGGTTTAATTTGGTTCGGTTTTTATTTTACTCTGTGGTGTGGCCAACTGGTTACTTACCTGGAGCTGTCAGTGTTCATTGAAATGTAGTTTCAGCGATGACCTCTTGATGTTAAAGTTGGGTAAGTGGTATTTTGATCATTAGAAGCAGACCCATATATATATATATATATATATATATATATACACACACACACACACACACACACACAAATATACATACATATACATATAGACAGATAGATATAGACGTACATTTATAAACCAAAGGGCAGAAAGGTACATAGACAAATCATTCAATACAAACTGCAAAAAACACACAGACAAGCTAGAGTCTTCACTGTGTAATATCTTTTATATGCAGGCCCATGGGATATATGCAAATTACCCCTTAAGAACAGTGTTTCAGTTATAGATATCTATCTTTTGGCTTTTCAAATGAACAGAAATATTACCTTCACAGATATTACACACACACACACACACACACACACACACACACACACATATATATATATATACATACAGTCTATTTAGGCCTTCCAATAATGGGCTGCACTTGAAAGAAAAGCCCATGCCAGTTGGCCCCAGATTCCTGCTCTGACTGTTAAGTATATCTAGCAGATACAACTCTGCAAGAGGCCCAAATGACTGTTGAACTCCACACCTTCTCCTTACTGCTCAGCTGATACTAATCTTGTGGAACTAACTTCCTTTACCCGATAGTCAGTGTCTACTTATCTAGTTAATACAAAAGCAAATATCTAATTAACACTGTGGAAACTTTTCATTCACAAGGCTCATGTAAAGGCACAAACACAATTTATCAAACCAGCATGTTCTAAATATATGTATACACATGCACATATTGTCAGCTTTGTACATACGCTAGAGGCACAAGTTTCTAGTTCTTAGAGGGAACTCCACCAGCTTTACTTCAAACAGGCTCTGTTCCACATTGCCCTTCCAGCAAACAGGCTGTTGGTTTTAATCCACAAGTCTAGACGTTGGTTAAGCCTTGCTCCAACTGTACACAAAATCATTACCTAACCTTCTTCAGACTACATTCATTATAGACAAGGTAAGTAAATATGACATCAGCTGTCATCGGTTGTAAAGGACGTCAGGACGTCCGACACAAAAGGAGGCAGCCAATGTCACTTCCTCAGTCTTCCTTGCCATGGAGCCCGAAGCAGAAGCGTTTCTTGCATGAGTGCTGTTTGGCAGTTTACCTTTTTTGGTTTCCAACTACAAAGTTGAAGTCAACTACAGCCAAATACTCCGTTGGGGATCCTCTTTTCTTGCCTTAATGAATATCAGAAAAGGTTAATAATTGTCTTACCTGTGGAAAGCAGATTCCCCATAGAGATTTTTATTCCTATTGTATTATTTGTTTAGGCCTTGACCACAATGTTCCTAATTGTGATCTCGTTGCTTCCTTTAATCCACGTACTATTCGTCGTGTGGCTAAGCTTTTAGCTAAACATTTTGGAGTTTGGCCTAAGTTTGTTGGTATGGCGTCTGCTGGTCTTCAGGCTTCGGATATCCCCAAGAAGCTTCAGAGGGTCAAGTCCTTGGATGATGATAAGTTGGTCGTCAGGCATGCGGTAGCCAGTGAGGTGCCTTTGCAGCCCCTGCAGCCAGCAGATTTTCAACCGCAGGCCTCAGTTGAGACCATTTCAGAGTCTCCCATGCCTCTGGCTTCCATTTTGCCTACTGACCTTTCGCCTGTCACCTCTTCAGCTGGATCCGGAGTTGCTAAGTTGACTCCAGTGTCCGAGACCTCCGTTCTTCATTCAGACAGCAAGCTCATACCGACGACCTCTGCTGCAACTTCAGCGATTGCCAGACCTCCTGAGTCCTTTAGACTTGCAGGTAAATCTTCCAGTTGTAAGCCTGTGAAAAAGCAGACTCCAGTTTTTTTCTCGTTCCCCTCAATCCCAAATGGTTAAAATGGCTAATGACCTTTTGACTCTTATTCGGGGTTCACAGCCTCCTCCTTCTAGAAGGGGCAGGGATGTTTCTCCTGAGGCTTTGTCTCTTTCTGGTTCTGATACTTCTAGCATTTCTGCTGATGAAGAGGAAGTTTCTCAGGTTTTTTTTCCTTTCGAGGATTCAGACGCAGAGGAGTCCATCCCTTCTGATTCTCCTGCAGAGGATTTCTCTTTTGGTGATACTTTGAATACTTTCAGGGAGCATTTTAAATGGGAAAGTCAGGATAATATCCAATCTAAGAAAAGGATTAGGGAGTTTTTGGATTTGCCTCAGCATAAGCCTCTGGCTATTTCCCCAGTGTTGGAAGTGGTTGATGTTTTTCTGGAAAATTCTTTGACTCCAAATTCAGTGCCCTCTGCTCCCAGGAAACCTGACAGGTACTATAGAGTTCCTGATTCTCATTTGTTTCTTTTTAGGAATCCGTTGGCTGATCCTGAGGTTATTTCTCAAGGCCCTAAAGGAGTTAAGGCCACTGTCACCAAAAATCTTTTTCCTTCTTACAGGGAATCTAGGAACCTAGATAGGTCGGGTAAAAAAGTTTATGCCCATGCCACTCTTGCTATTAGGTCTACTAATTGTCTTTTTCATATACTGAAGTACCAGCAGCACACCTTGGAAGCTATTAAGTTTAGGATAGCAAGTGTGCCTCTGTTGGCGAATAGTAAGGATATGCAGGATTTGCTGAATTCTGCCAGTCTTGTCAATAAACATTCTTTACATTGTGGTTTTGACATTCTAGAAGCCTCCTACAGGGCTACAGCTACTGGATCTGTTATTAGAAGGCACACTTGGCTCAGGGAACAGCCCCTACCAGAGCCTGTCAAGGCTAAGCTTTTAGAAGTACCTTTGCATAAGGACAATCTTTTTGGCAGCAAAGCAGAGGAAGTGCTCAAGAAGATGGAGGATAAGGCCAAGTCTATGCAAACTGTTAAGGACTTTCTGCAAGTTCAACCTCCTTGCTTTAGCAGGAATTACCATTCTAAGAGTTGGACATTTCCTGATACCAGCAGACAGAACCATTCTAGGACTAGAGGTTACAAATCTACTAGGGGGCAGGTGGCTACCCCTCAAAGGTCTAAGCATTAGCAGGCTTCCACTTCCAAGGAGGGAAGTTCTAAGCCTGTATCTCAATCCAAACATTCTCACTGACTCTATCCAACTTCTGCCTGTTCTTGCCTGCCTGAAGAGTCCTTTAGGGGGAAGGTTGGCCTTTTTTGCAAATGTCTGGGCCACCATCATGGATGACAAATGGGTACTCAGAACTGTATCCCTAGGACACAAGTTTTCTTTCCACACCTTTCCAGTACCCAAAGGATTCCTGGATGCTCCTCCAAACCAAAGGGCAGAAGTAGAAAAACAAATGTCTCTGTTACAGCTAGGAGCAATAGAATCAGTTCCTGCTCAACAGGTAGGCCAGGGTTTCTATTCCAGAAGAAAATTCAGATTTATCCATACTTGGATGAATATCTAATTCAAGCAAATTCTCACAAACAGCTGTTAAAGGATCTGGAATTTGTAAATACTCTTCTCTCTTCCCTAGGTTACACTCTCAATGAGGAAAAATCAAAAATGTTGCCATCCAAGGAGGTAACATTCCTGGGAGCGAGTCTGAACACAGCCGCCCAGATGATATATCTCACCCAGGAGAAGCAAGCAACTCTTTCAGTTTACTTCAAGGACTTGGCAAGCCTGTCCCAGCTCCCTGCAAGGCTGTAGGATTCATGGCCTCTTGCATTCTCATGATTCCGTATCCAAGACTGCATATGAGGAAATTGCAATGGTACCTCAAGAACATTTGGTGTCAACACACACAGGACCTGGATATGATAATTCTTCTGCTTCCATGTCTGCAGAAAGAGTTTCTATGGTGGGCGACAGCCTGTCTACAAAACAAAGGTAGGCCTTTTCGCCCATCTCCTGCCACTCAAGTTCTTGCCACAGACGCATCGGACTACGCCTGGGGAGCTCACCTGGATGGCAGATGCATACAGGGACGTTGGAATGCCCAGCAGATGCACATGAACATAAATCTAAAGGAGTTGATAGCAGGTCAGCAGGCCTTACTAGCTTTCAGGCATCTTCTTTCTCCAGGAACCCTGCTCATCAGAACAGAGAACACCACAGTCATGTGGTACATCAACAAGCAGGGAGGGACTCATTCTTACCCCCCCTGTGCAGGCAGAGCATGAATCACTGGTCCATAGCAGCATCTCTGGGCCTGCATCTCCTAGCTCAGTTTCTTCCAGGAAGGCTCAATGTTTTGGCAGACCAGTTGAGCAGACAGACCCTGGATCCTCATGAATGGCAGCTGATCAGAGCAGTCTTTTACAGCATCATTCAGTGTTGGGGCACACCTCAGGTGGATCTTTTCTCCTCCCCAGACAACCATCTTCTACCTTTTTTTTGCACCAGAGAGCATCACAGCAGAGCCTGGAAAGTGGATGCTCTGTCCTTCCCTTGGACGCTGCTATCAGTTTATGCCTTCCCTTCTCTTCCTCTTCTTCCCAGAGCATTATTGAAGATCAGGGATGAAGGACCAAGGACTATTCTCATAGCTCTGGACTGGCCCAAATGGCATTGGCATCCACTGCTTTGCAGTCTCTCCCAAATTCCTACTTGGCATCTTTCTCTGAAGCCAGATCTTTTAGTTCAGGAAGGGGGAACCATTCTACATCTTCATCTTCATCCTCAGTCTCTCCATTTGGCAGCATGGCTCACAGTATGACTCCTTCCTTTTCTTCTTCCCTTTCTCAGCAGGTAGTTGACGTGCTGAAGTAGGCCAGGAGGCTTAGTACTAGGAATTCCTAATCTGGCAAATGGGAAAGATTCTTTCATTGGATGCAGGCTAGAGGGGAATCTTCTTCTCAGCCTACTCTTCCTCTGATCCTGGAATACCTGTCTAATTTGCTTCAGGGTGGTCTTTCTTTTTCAGAAAATCAATGAACCAACAAGAGAATAGTCTTAAAAAAGACTAGAATCAAAAAACAACATGATTCCACGTAGAAAAAATTATTCTAATAAAACATGTCTTAGTGCCTCGGCCACCACAGCCTTTAATGAGCACATAAATATTGCTGAAAAACATTCCCTTTTATACACCACATAATTGATCAAACAATTAAGTAAATAAATCAATTTAACAATTAAACATTTAAAGAGACTCCAACCCTATACCCCAGTTAAAAACTCATACAAAAAGAAAAAAGTTTTAACTTTTTATATTATAATAACAATACTACAAATATGAACAATCTCAATATAGAAAAACATATTAAAGTAGACACTTCCAATTAATTTCCGTATTTAAACCCATTGGTGACAATGTATTATACTTCAGTATAAAAATAGGTTCTTTATATAACATCATCTTTTTTAATAATTTATATACATATATATATAGGTACATAGGTGTGTACTAGGCAAATGGTCCTGGAGCCTTTACTTTATTTTAGATGCAACTGGATTTGATGGGGGGTAGCTATATATATATATATATATATATATATATATATATATATATATATATATATATATATATATATATATATATATGGCTACCCCCCATCAAATCCAGTTGCATCTAAAATAAATTCAATAAAAGAAAACTTCAGGCTACAGTTTGTGAATCTATTCTTGCCTTAAGCTGGCCTGCAGGCCACTTACATTTTGCTCCATCACTCTCTGGTTGATCCTGCAACCCTCTACGGTTTGGAGGTCAGATCACAGGATCATGGGAGGTTTCTAGGCTAATGGCCCTGGGGCCCTTACAAGCCTTGCCAAGAGTTTATCTCCAAAAAGAAACCACAGTTAGCACCTGTTGCCCCTGTCAATGAGGGACAAAGGTGGAACCCCATGACAAAGTTGTGGTTTCTCATCCACTCATCTAGGTTGCACTTGAAGAGGGTCAGTGAGGTACTCTGTTTGACAGTGTATGGGAAGTGTGTTCCAGAGATGGGACAGCCTCTGGGAGAAAAACCTGTCTCTCCAGCAGGTTTTGTTGATGTTGCATATTAGATTTAGGCCTATCAAGCAGGTAATGTGCAAGGCATGAGACTTACAGATATGGACATCTCTAGTAGGGCAGGGTCCGTGATTGCCTTGTAGGCGAGACACAGATCACCCTTGAGAAATCTGTACAGTACCTAGTAGAGTGATAGTGATTTCAGCCTGTCTGCATAGGATAGGTGTTGGAGGCCATTGATTCTCTTTGTGAGGTATTTCTGTGGCCTTTCTAGTTGGTGCAGGTGTTTGGAAAGGTACATACCAAATGGGTGTTATACTCAATTATAGGCCTAATGAAGGAGGAGGAGTACAGAGAGGTAATAACCTCATTACTTCTGGATTCAGTCTCTTTACTTATGAGATGAACCAAATAAAAGGATTTTGTGACCACTACCGTCACATGATGGTCAAATGTGAGATTGTTGTCAACCTGAGTACCCAGGTCTCTCACCACAGGTTGTCTGCTTAGGGGTTGCCGTTGATGTAATCAGTAGGGGCTGTGCTTTTGCTGAATGGTATGATAATACACTTTCATGTGTTTAACTTAAGGCCATGACTTTGGCATCTGTTATTTAAAGCTGTGAGACCCTCTTGCAGTACGTTAACGTTATTTGGGGAGTCAATGACAGCACCAAACTTACAGTCATCTGCAGATTTGGCTAGCAACAGGCCCTTTGTTTTTGCCTAGACCTCTAAGAAGTAAATGCCAAACAGTAGGAGTCCCAGGACAGATCCTTTGGGAATACCACTAGTGACAGGTTTGTTGTCGGAGCTGGTGGTGCCTATTTTGACCTTGCGGGTACTATTGGTGAGCCAGGTGACCACCCAGCAGACGAGATAGGGATTTATACCAAGTTGTGTTAGCTTTTCAATGATTCCTGAGTGAGGGATTGTGTCAAAGGCCTTGGCCAATTCAAGGTAAGCTGTATGTACTGATTTTCCCTCATCCAGGGCCTTGGTGATAGTCTCAAAGAAGTCAACCAGGTTCAATACGCAATATCTGCCCCCAACAAATCTGAATTGGGTGGGGTCAAGTGCTTGGAGATTGCCTATGTCCTTGTCCATAATAATACGCTCCATGGCTTTACAGATCAGACTTGTCAAGCTAATAGGGCGATAGTTTCCCAGGTCATTAGTGGCACCACCTTTGTGTAAGGGGGGGTGACAATGGCAGTTCTCCACTCCGCTCGACTGTAGCCTATAATTAGGCTGTGTTTGAATAGGGTGCTCAATGGTGAAGCTAGTTCTTGCTGGAGATGGTGCAGAATATAGCATGGGATACCATCAGGTCCCATGGAAGCAGTGTTTTCTCCCCTTGGTATGGCCTTTAACACAATCTATGGAGATGTGAGGTGTGGGACAAGTATCAGGCCATTGGGGGGGATAGGGGGGTGAAGTTTGAGCCAAACCTCTCAACCAGCAGGTTGGCTAAGTCAACAGGAACAGTGTAAGTGGCACCATTAAGTACTAATTTGGTACAAACCTGGGCTTTGCCATGGAAGCTTGTGATGTAACTGAAGGATTTGTGGTTTCCCTTTGTTTTGGAGGCTAGTTTCAATCCATAATTGGCTTTGGAGGTTTTCACTAGTGATCTAATTTGGTTGTTGAGGCTGAGGAGAGAGGTTTTCCAATTTGGAATGTGTTCCTTTTAATCCTTGGACAACAGTTTCTTCCTTTTGTGTAAAGCCTGTTGATAGAGGATGTCTACCAATCTATCTATCTAGATTGTGTTTCCTTGATGAGCAGGTTTTAGTTCTGTTGGGCATGGCTGAGTCCATGCAGTTGTACAGATGCTTGTATACTGCATCGGTGTACTGTTCAGCATAGTTGTCTGCATCCTCTGTGGGGGTAAGTGGTGTGAAGCTACCAATACCCTCCCTTAGGAGGTTGTAGTCAGCTTTTGAGAAGTTTTTTAGCCTGGTTATGGTTGGGGGGGGGGGGGGTAGGGTGGGATAGAAACTTTGACTGAGACAGACCAATGATCTGATCTCACCAGGGAAGAACATACTATGGGAGTGGTGCAGCGGTCATCCATGTTGGTGAGAACCAAGTCAAGAATGTTATCTCCCCTTGTGGGGGATGAGATGAACTGTTCTAGTGTGTTAGAAATTATGAAGTCAAGGAATCATTGGGTAAGTGCATTAGTGCAGGAATAGTTCACCCAGTCTATGGTGGGATAGTTGAATTCACCAAGGATCAGGGTGTTGGGGATGTCTTGATGGAGTCAAGTAGGTCCAGGTAGGAGGAGTGGGTGTCCTGAGTCATGGAGGGGGGGGGGTCTATAGCTGGCTATAACTTGAATGAGTGTCTTGCCAACTGTCAGTTTCACCTGGAGTAATTCCAGTGCATCATGATGGTAGATCAGTCTGGAGGTGTGCCTGTCCTTAATGAAGATACAGACACCACCCCCTTTAGTCTTTCTGACCTTGTTTTGTGGTCAGAAAGTGTGGAATATGGTATAGCCTGATAAGGCAGGGGTGGTCTCCGCAGCTCTGATCCAAGTTTCTGTGGCTGCACAAGCATCAGCATCTTCCAGTGTGAGGAGACCCTCCAGTGAGTGCATTTTCAGGTTAAGGCTCCTAGCATTAAGCAACATGGCCTTCAGTTTGCTTTTTGACAGATCTTTTATGTTGGTAGATTTGACTTTGGGACATATCCTAAAAAAAGACACAGTGGGGGAGGCAGGAGGCTTGGCCAGGATCCAGAACCCCAGGGGGTAACAGGTGGAGGCCATCTCTGGCAAAACATTGAGGCATGTCAACCATGTCATCCCAGGCAGATAGATACTGGATCCCCTAAGAAAGACACCAGAAACTAAGCCAATATTTGAAGTCAGTTATTTTTTACTGATATTGTGGTATCATTCTTGGTGAAGGTAGGATGCTGCTTAGGGCTAGGGTCATACTTGCCTGGGACACATACTCTAAGAGCTCAATCATGTCTCGCTTCATATAGTCCAGGGAGATATGTCTCAAGTCATTCACACCAACATGGACAATGACAGAGTCATTTTTATTTTTTATTTTACATTTGTTAACCGGGATGGTCCGACTGGATACATGTCCTTTTTCAGCGGAGGCCCGGGGAGAAAAGCTCCAACAGAGTTACATTGATAATTAGGTACAGTAAATGAGCTGAAAGAACTTAACAAAAACATAGGCTATTTAAATACAAGTACAAGACTGCCATTACTATTTCTGAGATTACTACAAATGTAACATTAATAACATATTAGCAAGGACGGTAGGCAGTATAATGACATAGAGTTAGACAGGATACATATTTCTTTATCACAGTATACAAAGTACTTATCATCTTAGCTAGTTGTTTATGTTTTAGTTAATGGCACAGAGCTAGTCTGGGTTTGAGCAAGGACATAGCCAGTGTGACTTGAAGTGGAGTTTTAGACTATTTTTGAATTGACTTAGAGAAGTTGCAAGCGTGATGTTATTTGGGAGAGAGTTCCATATTTTACCAGTGGTGTTGGCAACAGCGTCACCACCTAGGTTGAGAGATTTAGTTGTTTGGACAAGGAGTCTGTTTGCTGAGCAAAGGCAGCTTAGATTGGAGTAGGGAGTCATTAAGTTTTTTTAGTGCTGGGGTATTCTCAGGTTGTTTAAGGATTTTGAAGGCCTCTATGAGTTGGGACTGGTGAAGAAGGTGTGGGAATTCTATCCATCCAAGCTTTTTCAGGTTAGTACAGTGGTGTGTTCTGTAGGGTAGGCCTGGAAACGAACCTGGCAATGTGATTATAGCAGGATGAGAGCTTGGCCAGATCAGATTTGTTAAGGTGAGTGAGGACAGGAGAGGCATATAGTAGGGTAGAGAGAAGGTGTGAATGGGCTGTGGCTGCCCTGGCATTCAAAAGGAAGGCTTTAATTCTATATAGGGTCCCAAGTTTCTTGTTGACTGACTTAATGTCTTGGTTGATATGTATATCAAATCTGAGTTTATTGTCAATGTTTACTCCTAATAGCTTTGTATAGGTGTCTGGGGATGATGGTCCCATTATTGGATTTTATAGTGAAGTTTTCAGTCGGAGATCTATTGGTTGGGTAGAAGAAGTAACTTGGTTTTGTTTGGATTTAAGATCAGGAGATGGTTGGCAAGCCAGTTTTCGACTTTGGTGAAGCTATGTTGGGTGGTAGTTAGTAGATTTGCAAGAGAGGCATTGGAACATATTATAGTCGAGTCATCCATATTGAATGCAGGTGGCTTCAGGGATGACTGTTTGGATGTCGTTTATGAAGACTGAAAAGAGGAGAGGTCCTAATATGGAACCTTGAGGAACTCCTATGGTATTTGGTAGTAGGCAGGAGAGCTTGTTTTGCCACATTACTGCTTGTTGTCTCCCAGTGAGGTAAGCTTGAAACCAGTCAAGGGCTGGAGTATCTAGATACAGGGTTTTAAAAGTATATAGAAGTAACTGATGGTTTACCATATCGAAGGCTTTCGATAGGTCCAGGAAGAGAGCGGAGGGTATTTTTTTATTATTCCGGTTAAGATTAATGTTTTCAGTAAAAGAGAGGAGGGCAGTGGTTGTACTATGATGGGGTCTGAATCCATGTTGAGAGTCTGTGAGTAGTTTATTTTGGGTTAGATAGAGCATTAGTTGGCTGTGCATGCACTTTTCCATAATTTTGGCAAGTGGTGATAGTATGGCTATAGGTCTATAGTTGGATAGTTCTGTGGATGAACCTCCTTTGTGGAGTGGAATAACATAGGATATTTTCCAAATTGAGGGGATTGAGGCCTCGGTTATGGTTCTGTTAATTAGGATTGAGATAGGGTAGGCTACGACATCTGCAGCAATTTGCAGGTATTCAGCCGGCAGAAGATCGGCTGAAAGGGTGGTTGGCTTCAGTTTTTTCAAAAGGGATCTGATAAAGGATGTGGACACTGGCTGGAAGTTAAAAGAGTGGTGAGTCGGGTATAGTGTTTATAGAAGTGTAGGGAGGAGATAGTTGGTTAGCTAATGACTGGATGGTTTCTGTGAAGAAAGTATTGAATGAATTGGCTATATCTTCTTGGCTCTTGTCAGATAATGTTCCTAGGGTCGGAGTAGTGGATTTGCCTGGTTGGAGAAGTTTATTTATGCCTGCCCAGTACTTTTGAGGATTATTCTGATGTTTATGTTGCAGATTGTAGAAGTAATTTTTCTTATCTAGTATGATGGCTTTTTTAGTCTCATTTCTAAGTTGTTGGAATTTGATACGATCTAGGGGTAGTTTGGTAGTGCGCCATTTATCCCACGCTTTGTCTCTAGTTGTTGTTTTGGTTTTGGTGTCTGTTGTTAGCCAGGGTGCTAGTTGAGTTTTAATTCTTATTGAGCGTTTAGGGGCATGCGAGTCAAGTATAGTAAGGAATGAATTGTTAAATGATGACACTGCCTCATCAAGGGGAAGGAACTTTAGTTTTAGTACTAGAATTTTACTCATACTTTAATACTAGAACTTTAGTCATACTTGTACCTGTTATTGAGAGACTTAAGTGCATGATGTGGTGGATTCTGGTATCTGAAAGATAACTGACTGTGATCTTCTCCTTGTTGATCCTGGTGAGGGGGACATCAGTGTGTCTCACAACTGAGTCGCCAATGGCTAGTATGTTTGGTTTATTGTTATGCCTAATGGGCTGTGTTTGTGAGACACTGGTGTGTTGTCTACTGTGTGTGATGTGATTGGTGTTGTGTGTGTAATGTTTGTGAGTGTGTTTTGGGGGTCTCTGTTGTTTAGATAAGTTTTTATTGAGGATCCCTTTATAGGTGGGTGTGTGTTGTGCTTGGCTTTGTGATGTGGGTGATGTGGTGTTTGTGCTGGCAGTCTCCTCTTTGTCCGGAGTGCTGACTGTGACATGAGAGAGCATGGATACTCTGGGGCTGTTACACCAAACCCTTTAGGTACAGGAGAGGTCTGTTGTATAAGACTCCTTGCCAGACACAATACTCTTTTCCCAGATATTTTGCCCAATGCAATATTCTGTCCCCAGATATTTTGCCCACTAGTGGAATTCACAGAAAAAAAGAAACAGAAATTTCACCCCACTGTAGAAAATTAGATTATTACTATGTATAGGGTTGATGTGGTTTCTTTAGCTAAGAGTGTTTTACAGTAAGCTAATCTTAGCAATTCTGCTCCTATTCAGAATGACTATGGCGCTATCTTCTCTAGAGTTCAGTCTGTGACTACAGATTTTGATTGAGTCTCTGATGGAGATGATAGTGAACACTCTTGAAGCCATCTAGTCTGATTGTTCGGAAGGTGATCAGGTTCAAAAACCCAAGCAGGTGTTCACCTTTCCATAGACGCTAGCTTGGTTTGAGAGATTTATTTGACTATTTGACTATAAACAATCTGAAGCCACACCATGTACTGCCAGAGTTTATTATTTTAAGGAGGAAGAGATTCTAAATGTTCTGGTTGCTCCTCATCTGTTACTGGCCTTAAAAGATATCTATAAAACTGCATATAAAACCCTTTGGGCTAATGAAGTAGTTCCTAAAAAGGCAATGAGGAAATAGAAGGTGTACTCTGATCTTGCAGCTCTCTTGTTCCTTTGTTAGCTATGTTTTCTGATACATCTGTGGTTTCTCCAGCTGCCAACTATAACAAGAGGGCCTTGGCTTCTTCTGACTCTGCATTCTCATATAAAATTGGCACATGGCTCAGTTTAGTAATTTAGTCTTTAAAATTTTAAATTATCAGGGCTTGATGTGGAAATTTATTTTGCAATGTGCTTATAGTTTTGATGATGTTGCTGCATCTTTGCCTTCTGAACAGAAGTGTTATATAATGAGAGTTTTCTAATGTGACTCAGATTTCAAAATATGCTTTGAGGAATGTCTTGGAAGGTGGAGACACAATTTCTAGTCAAAATGTAAAAAAACAACTCCCAGCTACCACGACTAACTGAACAAAAATTTTATTAAAATGTTAAGCACTCTCGCAGGAGTACAAAACCGCTTCATCAGACCATTAAAACCATATTCAAATCACATATTTAATACAAAAATAAACCAATCAGATTTAATAACAGAATCACATGCAGAAACATTTAGTTATTTAAAGCAGGTTAACCACAGGACCAATTGCGAGCATTTGAATAAAATGATAAAATATGCATATCCAATCATTAAGAAAAATTCAGGGTATAGTCTACCTCAAAAGGGTTCTTGCCTGCAATGTTCGCAAATCAAGTTGATGTGTCAGACAGGCCCTCCTAAATCTAATACTTGATTGGATCAAAATAAAAAATATTATCCAGTCATAGTTATTCATGAAACACAATCAAATATAATCAATGACCGTGTTTCAAATGCATTTTCAAATAAATGCTCGTGAAGTGTAATGTTTACTCCTGTGCAGTGATGGCCTTAGAGCTAGCCTTACAGTGTTCTCTGATGCTTCAGGCCTCATATATCCCATCAGAGCAACACATAATGGCAGACAGACTAAGCAGATCCCAGACTGACCCTCACTAATGGAAACTCGGTACAGAGGTCTTCCAGGATTTTGTCTAATTTTGGGGAACATTTCAAATAAATATGTTCACCTTCTTTCAAAACAGACAGTTGGAAAAATTCTGTTTGAGACATTCTTGCAACCATGCTTGAATAGCAGGTACATTCTCATTTGGTTGGTCAAGAAGGTTCTTTTATGCATTTCTACCCTTTCTACTGATACTCAAGGTACTTCTGAAGATTTTGAAAAAATTACCAAAGATTGTTGTGGCGACCTCCTTTTATCCCAGGCAAAATTAGTTCTCCCTTTTAATGGAAGTGGCTAAGGGGAATTATCACAAGCTTCCACAATCTGCAAATGTAGTGTCAAGGGCAATTGGTGCATCCCAGCTTACATTCATTGTAACAGACAGCCTGGATGATTCTGTCTTGATGCCTTTTAAGAATGTGTTCCATGATGATGTGCAGTAAGTACTGAAGAAGGCAAGAAAACCTGTATCTAGAAAATCTGATGTTTACAAGTAGAACAGGTTTTCTGGGTGGTGCCTTACTTATAACAGAGAACCCAGTAAAGTGTCTACCATGCTGGATTTGAAATATTTGTGTGAGCTGCTCAATGATGACTTATCTTATGCATCTATCAAGGTGCATCTTGCAAACTTCTTACCTTGTCTGACCATGGATCCTCCTCTTTCATCTCTTTTTGTGATCAAATAGTTTATGACAGGAGTGTTGCACTCAAAAGCAAATTCCAACTCCTTGCAATCTCCACTTTGTCCTTAACAGATTGACCATATCTCCTTTTGAACCTGCATTACAGGCTAATTTAATGTTCCTCACTTGGAAAAATATTTTGCTTATTCCTCTGACATTTAAGCTGTAAGCTGTAAATATAGCCAACCTGCTGGCAGACAGGTTCAGTGAAAACTTCACTCCTCTGTCCCCCCATCAGTAAATCAGGACATCCACACCACCTGCCTCCTCCCCTTATCTCTATGGAGCAAGTCATCATTGTCCTCTCAAAGGCAAAAATACAGCCTCCGTGGGACGAGATAACATCCCAGGCTGCATCCTATGTGAACTCGGACAGGAACTTGCAGCACCATTAGGCACCCTATTCAACCAAAGCCTAAGTAACTGCTTTGTCCCAGCCAAGTGGAGGACAGCCACTATCATGCCTCTGCACAAAGGTGGAGTGTCCACCGATTCAGGAAATTATAAACCCATCAGCCTAACTAGCCTGATCTGCAAGGCCATGGAGTGGATTATCATGGACCTCATTAACAAGGACATTGGCAAACTTCAAACACTTGATCCCACACACTTTGGTTTCGTCAAAGGGAGGTCATGCCTGTTAAATTTGGTTGACTTCTTTGAGACAGTCACTAAAGCCATGGACAAGAGGAAGATGGTACACCCTACCTACCTTGACCTGGTTAAAGCCTTTGATACTATTCCCCACTCAGGTATAAAAGATTAACTGTCTCAACTAGGCATCAATCCATATGTTATAAGATGGGTAGCAAACTGGCTCACTGATAGAACCCACCTAGTCAGAATAGGGGAAGCCACCTCAAGCAGTCGACCCATAATGAGTGGTGTACCCCAGGGATTGGTCTTGGGGCCTTTGTTGTTTGGGATATACTTTTTCTGAGGTGCAGGTCAAAACCACTGGGCCTTGGCTGACCAAGATTGCAGATGGCTGCAAGCTGGGTCCTGTCATCAGTTCCCCTAGTGATGTGGACATCCTCCAAGAGGGTCTCACCCAAACATATGACTGGTGCCAGAAACATGGCCTCAAACTAAATGCCAAAAAATGCATCATCATCCCCTTTAGGGAGAGTGACATCCCCACAAATTATCACATTAATAACAAGGTCCTAAGCACACAATCAGTCGTATGGGACTTGGGCACTCAGATTGATAGCAAACTGACTTTTGACCATCATATTGCTTCCATTGTACGGAAAGCTTTCTACATAGCCCACCTCATTAGTAAGGGAATCTCATCCAGGGACAAGGCAGTCATAACATCCCTGTAGTCTTCCTTTATAAGACCATTATTGAGTGCAATGCCTCTTTCAGCATGTTCCCCACAAAGGGGTTTATATCAGATGATCAAAAGCGAAAAATATTGAAGCTCCAAACCTGGAACTGGAAACCTCGAAACTGGAAAACATCGAACATGGAAAAAAAATAGTACACACCCAAAACAACACAAAAAACGCTCTATGCAGGGGCAAGCACCCCTGAACCCCCCGCTACTTAAATATACCAACTCTGAGATTGCACTACAGTGCAGTAAAGGGAAATCTTCCCTTCCTGCACTCTATGGCGATCTCTGCTTTACACTTTGATGTTTTATGGTTTCAAGGTTTGGAGCTTCGATATTCTTAGCTTTCGAGTTTTTGATATACACCCTCACAAAGCAGATGGAGAGACCACAGCGGTTCTTCACCAGGAGAATTCATGGCCTCAAACATCTACCCCACACAGATAGGTAAAAGCCCTGTCCCTGTACTCAGTCTCCTACAGACTCCTCAGAGGTGTCCTCTGTCTGGCATACAAAGCAATCTCAGACCCTAGCTTGATGGGACTGCTGCATATCCACAGGTTAAGATCCACTTGAGTAACCCACACACGTGACCTCAGCCTGGTCTGTGACATCAATAGGACTTGTTAGCAGGACAGATTTGTGCCCCAGAGTCTCCCTCTTCTGTGGAATGGACTCCTGCTCCATGTCAAGCAGAGTACCTCATTAACCCTTTTTAAGCACAACCTGGATAACTGGATGGGGAACAGAAAACACACCCCTGGGATTCCACCAGTGTCCCTGATGGACAGGGGCATCAGGTGTTGACTTGTCGGAATATGGGCTAAGTTCTTGGCTAGGCTTGTAAGGGCCTCAGGGCCAATAGCCTAGTAACTTCCTTTGATCCTATGACCCTATGGTGGGCCAACTTTATCTGATTTTCCACAAATACAGGTTGTTGTATGTACTAATCCATCTTTCATGCCAAAAGCTGTTTCTAAATTTACCATGAATCAAGCTATCAGTCTCCCAGTTTTCTTTCCAGAACCTAAAAACAAGGGAAAGAAGATTCTGCATACCTTGGATGAGCACAGGGAAATCATGTACTATGTTGAAATAACTAAGCCTGAACAGCTGTGTATTTCCTATACTGTTTGTAAGCAAAAGATTACTTGTTGTTTGTCCATCCTCATAATATCAAAGGCCTTCTGTAGGTCATAGTACAACCTTTCCCTTCCTACTTCTTTTCCTCCCTCGGCTTAAATTACAGCAGGTCTCACCAGGGTTTTTTCTGCCTTCCTTCCCATCACAAAACCATTTTGCCCTGCTTGTATTATTTTTGATATGTACATTAATCAAGGATATAGACCTATAATTTCCCACCTCCTCCCTTTCTCCTCCCCCTTTAGATATCAGTTATCTCTGGCCTTCCTGATATTTTTGCAGTTTTTGCCCATGTCCTGTATTCTCTCGTATTCCTCCTGTAGGACCTTACACATTTCCTCCCCTCCCCTTATGTAGAACTGTAGGGATAATCCATTTGGCCCTCCAGCTTTCCTGTCTTTCATCTTGTTTATGGCTTTCCTTATATCACCCCTTGTCACACCTGCATTCAGCTTGTCTCTTTGTTTGTCCCTCTACATTTTCCCTATTTCCATTTTGTCCTTCCCATTATCTGTAAACCTCTCTGTTGTATTCTTTGACTCTTTCCCTGATTAGCTTATCCTCTCCTAAATATTTGCATTTCCTCCCTTTATCTTATGTACTTCTCTCTCTGCCTCTTTTTGCATTTCTTGGTCAGTTGTATCCCTTGTGTCTCCACTACTATCTTCCAGTAGTCCCTCCAGTACCATTGTTGAATATTTTGCTCCTTAATAATTTTACTCTCCAAGACCATTCTTATTACTTTTTCTTTGAGTTGTAGACTTTGTTTCCTTCTTTCAGTTCTTCCAGGTTCCTTCTGTACCACATCTGGCACTCTCTCCAGCTCCTCAGTCAGCTTTCCTTCTTCACTTGTCAGTTTTCCCCTGACAGTGACCTTGATCTCATACCACCTGTTCTTCATAGTGTCCTATATGGACTTCTTTATTGGTCCATACAGTGTTTCTTTGTCTCCTGTCTCCTTCCATCGTATCCAGCCCACTTTCACTCCCTTCTCATTGTTTTCTATTCATGCACACTTAAATCTCTCTGCTGCGTGATCTAATATGCATCTCCCCATTACATTTTCCTTCACTAAGAACCTGTCTAACATACTTGCCTTACCAAAACATTTCTTGTGAAGTGTATGCCTTCTTATTTGGATACATTTCCCTTCATATATCCAGCCACCCTCCCTCTTTCATTCCTTGGGCTAGTTCTGGTCTCATATTTTTGTATTCCCTCCTTTCCTACAACCTGCCTTTTATCAGTACTCTGGTGACATTCTAGTTCCACCCACAATCTCTTTTCAATTTCTTCTTATCTATACCTACTGATCAAAAAGATTTTGTAGAATCCTGCATCCATCTTTGGTGTGTATATGATTCCTATTGTCCAATGAAGACTTTCCAACCTTCCCTGCCAGATGCTTAATGTACCTTTCCGACTTTTTATCAATTTTTCTGTTTGTCTGAATCCCATACGACATACATTTGCTTTCCTTTCCTGCATTGCTGTCCTTTGCTCTCTTTTAGTAGACTTAACATTGCATCTTCTCCCCAGGGTTGTGGGCTGCATAATGGTTAAGGTGTTTGCTTCATAGACAAAAAGCACAGGGCTTGATTCTCACTAAGGGAAACTGACTAGGCTTAAAATGTTCTACAAAGACATATTGCTTATGAACCTCGTTCTGATTTTTATTTTTTTTCTTATAATAGAACAATGTTTCCCTCATCCTGATTAATTTTACTGTATTCTTCTTCTTCTGATAAGATTTGAAGAACTCCAAATATTTCATGTAATTAAGGTATTTTCCTTGTGTTTGCCCACACCTCCCTGCTTTTCCCAGTTACTGCTATCTGACATAATCCTTGCCTCTGGATCCTGTCTTTTTGCTCCTGCATGTGCACAAGTATGTCATGGATGTGGACATTTTAAAACTTAATTTTGTTGCCTTTCAGCATTCCCCATCCTAATACATTGCATGTCAACTTAGTACTGTTGTCAGTCTTTTTATGTTACAACATTCCCATTCATTGGTTCTCTCCCTTCTCCACTATTGTTCACCAGTCTGGAGCACCAGCTTAATTTGTGTGATAGCACAATTGTAATTGTAATAATTGTAACTGTAATTGCACAGTATTGCTTGTTTGGCATACCTCTCATCCTCTTAGCACAAGAAATATGGACAAAGCCTAAAATAATGGGTGGACAAATGCCCCAAAATAAGGACATATTGAAAGTTCGACTGATGAGTCCTACACTAAGGCACTGTACGAGCACATCCACTCATGCATGAATTGTGCCATCCCAAACAGAACCAAGGTGCTCCCCTCCAAAAAAGGAAGCCAATCTGGTGGTCCCCTGTCATAAACAAACTTTATAACAAAAGGAAGAAACTGTTGCACAAAAGAGGAAAACCCCAGGATGCAAAAAACTCCCTTACCAGCCTCAGTAAGAAGCTGAGATCCCTCATAAAATCCTCCAAAGCTAGTTATGAAAATAAAATTGCCAAAGATTCCAAAGACAACCACAAGGCATTCTATAACTATGTCAAGAATCTAAATGGCAATGCTCAGATCTGCTCTGAGCTACAACAGAATGGCATTAAATATAATGATCCCAAGGATATTGCCAATATCCTGGCAGATCGATTCAGTGCCAACTTCACCCCCCTCTCACCCCCTAAATGGCCCATCTCAATACCCGAAGATTGCCAAATTCCGGTAATAATGGCCACACAGGTAAAAAATGCACCCTCCAAAGCTAAGAATACAGCATCCATGGGACCAGATGACATCCCGGGCTGTGTACTACATGAACTACAAAATGAACTGGCACCTCACCTAAGTGTCATGTTTAATCATACCCTCACCTCAGGCTTCATGCCCACTGAGTGGCGCACAGCTACAGTTATCCCACTCCACAAGGGGGGATCCACCTTGGATCCCGGGAACTACTGCCCCATCAGTCTGACAAGCCTGATCTGCAAGGCCATGGAACGTATTATCATGGAACTTATAAACAAAGACATTGGCAACCTTAAAAAAACTGGACCCCACCCAGTTTGGGTTCGTGAAGGGACGATCTTGTCTCCTGAACCCGATTGACTTCTTCTAATCAGTCTCCAGAGCTGTGGATGAGGGTAAGGCAGTCCACACAGCCTATCTGGACCTTGCCAAGGCCTTTGACACCATCCCCCACTCTGGAATCACAGATAAACTTAATAAGCTTGGCATTAATCCCTACGTCACTCGATGGGTTGCTAACTGGCTTACTGACAGAACCCACACTGTAAAAGTAGCTGACTCCAACTCTAGCTGCAGACAAGTGGAGTACCTCAGGGTTCAGTCCTGGGACCTCTCTTGTTTGGCATCTACTTCTCTGAAGTACAGGCCAACACTAAGGGACTCTGGCTAACAAAGTTCACAGATGACTGCAAACTGGGAGCCATTACTGAATCCCCAAAAATGTCAATACTCTACAAAAGGGCCTTACAGAAACAGATGTTTGGTGCCAGAGCCATGGGCTCAAGCTCAGTGCCAAAAAATGTATAGTTATCCCCTTTGGGAAAAAACATGTACCCGCGAATTACCACATAGGTGGCAGTACACTAAACACCTAAAGTGTGATAAGAGACTTAGGGACACAGGTGGACAGTAGTCTCACCTTCAATAACCATATCGCCACAACAGTCAGGAAATCCTTCTATGTGGCACACCTCATCACTAAGGGCTTTTCATCCGGAAAAAAGGAGGTCATTGTCCCACTGTACTCATCCCTGATTAGACCCATTATAGAATACAACACCCCATTTGGTATGTACCTATCAAGACATCTGCAATAACTGGAAAGGCTGCAGAAATACCTCACTAAAATAATCACAGGCCTAAAGCAGATGTCCTATGCTGACCGCCTTAAAAAACTCCAGCTATACTCTGTCGCATATCGTCTACTCCGAGGTGATCTCTGCTTAACATACAAGGCCATGTCAAACCAAGAGCTGTTGGACATGCTACACTTAAAGAAATCCCAATTCCTCAGAGCCACACACTCCAGGGATTTAAACCTTGTCATCACAATAAACAGAGCATACTGGAGGGATAGGTTCCTGACCCAGAGACTCCCCAGACTCTGGAATAGACTGCCCATACATGTCAAGCAGAGCACCTCTTTGGTCCTCTTCAAAAGGAACATTGATGATTGGATAGGAGAAAGGAAATTCACCCCAGGGATCATGTCAGTCGCCCTGCTATACAGGGGTCCAGGGAAGTAAATAGTGTGGGAAGAAATAACCATGGAATTGTTGTGGCTAGGCTTCTATAGGCCCTAGGGCCGATAGCCTAGTACCAGCCTATGAACCTATAAACTTAGAAATATGCTACATCAACAGGATTTGAATTAATATGCATTTTCTAAATGATAAGAAGTCTGAAACTCAAATATATGCTACTATTTAGGGACTTAAGTCTTCAGTGTTTTGGCAGCCACAAATTTTATGAGAAACAGAAAAAATATGATGCAAACATCTGGATATTCTGTGAAAATCTGGACAATTGAGAGATACCCTTGTATCTATCACATTGGCAACCACCCCTCACCCTTAAAATGTATCCCATAGTTAGAGATCTGGGAACTTATGTTGACATTTAACTGTCCTTTGATCACCACCAATTTCAAGGGGGGTCTCTGGTGGTTTAGTAGTAAAGATTTGGTGTTGTCACCAATACAACCTAGGTTCATTTACTGATCAGAGAATTTCAATGGATTTTGCCTAGTAGTTGGTGCAGAGGTTTAAGGTTGTTAGCTGTAGTTCCTGTAGTATGGGGTTTGACTTCCTCACCCCTCATTTACCTACTGCATGACCTCGAGCATGTCATTTAACCACAGTGCTGAGTGGCAACTTGCAATTGGCTATTCAACGATCCCCAGGACTGCAAGCATAGTTACAACATTATTTCTGGACTGCATGCATTTTTTGGTTGGGGAGCAGACATTTGCATATGCAGAGAAGTACTGTTTCTGAGATAAGAGTATAGGTAATGGATGAGGTAGTGCTGTCTGTGTTCAGTAAGCATTCTGGAGAATCCTCTCTTCTCCCTGACCGACACTCCCACCCTCATCAATATATATTTATTCGCTTTGCTTACCTTCTAGTAAATGTGTTGCCTACTACCCTGCATCCCTAAGCAATGGTATGGGAAAAGCATATTTTACCCATAAAGTGCTGTTTTCTATGTAACACAATGTTGGCCTCACCAGTGTGTGTGTGTGTGTGTGTGTGTGTGTGTATACATACCTAATGATCTAGTGTTTGGATAAGGAGGTTATGCTCTTGTATAAACTTGGAGGGTTGTGGTATGATATGTTTTTTTTTTTTTTTTGGCTAACAGCCCTGGTGAATTGTTTTGGATTTGCAGCTTAGTGTTTATCTTCTACATAAAAGTTTAGATGGCTCATTGTTTTTCAGGCTTACTGGAGGAAAAAAGATAATGTGATGATTTACTCATATTTATGGCCACAAATTGCTGCTTAGTGGCAAATCTGTTTGTTCAAACAAGCAATTAACAACTAATTTTATTTATTATTTTATTTTTTTACTTTTATGACATTAAGAATTAAGCCCTTCCACTCGCATGCATATGTCATCTTAACCATTATAAGGTACTGATTAGGGCCTACACTGGTTATTTTGCTACAGTCTGCATTTACAGTTGAGATCAGTTATTTACATTGGAAAGGATTCCTAGACATTTCACAAAGCAGATTAAGAGAGAAAACCATTTGAGTTATATGAACAGGCTTGTGCAGTTGTCCTCATTCTCTGTCAAGTATAGATTATTACAGAGTGATCTTATTACTAATCTGTAAATGTTTACATAGTTTTTTTTTTTTTGGTGAATACAGTAGGTCTTGATTTTAAACCAAATTCCCTTTGTACTAGGAATTCCGGTTTATCTGTTAATTTATTAAGTTATAAAACTGTTTTGGGAAGATGCACCTTTCATGGGAGAGCTGGTAGACATTGGAACAGACTATCCCTAACAATTAGAAGAGCCAATAGTCTTGATATATTTAAAAGTGCAGTGGATGATCATTGTGGTAATATGTTTTCCAAGCAGATGTTGACAAATTCATGTAAAGTCTCCTAGGAGAACCTGAGTTTGAGATATCCATACACTGAATTCCAAACCCAGTATAAACAACTCTAAGGTTGTGAAATCACACCTCACATTAAAATTGTTGCTCGTAACCTCTTTGACTGAATGGTTCACTGACCTGCATAAAATTTTCATTCATTAATACACAACATTCTATCAATCCTTTACAATATGTGCAAAGCCACAGTTAGTGAGGTACTTATTTGGGTCCCACACATACTTGAAATCAACCACTGTTTTTGAGTCACGTTTCTCTTCAAACAAACCCAAAGATTTATCATTTATTTAACATTTGTAGACCGGGAAAGTCCGACTAGGTTCCACAGAGCCTGTTTTCAGTGGAGGCCTGGGGAGAAATGCTCCAGACGCATGTCTTTAGAATGTGGGAGGAAACCGGATTAGCTGGAGGAAACACACACGAACGCAGGAAGAACATGCAAACTCCGCACAGAAGGCACCCCAGATGAGAATCGAACCGGAGAACCTCTTGCTGTGAGGTGACAACGTTAACCGCTGCACCACTGCACCACCCAATATACAAATATCAATAGACAAAGATCCCACATTCGTATATTCATCACACTTTCATTGAAGACTTTCTTGTAACCCAATCCCAAGAGGCATACTTTGTATCATCAAAATTTCATGATACTCACATGTGCCTTTCATATGTGCTTTCTACTAACATTATTTAGATTTCCTGGAGGTATAAGAAAATTTTCCCTATCGTTTAAACCTCTTTCCTCCACACTTTATAAACTAACTGCTTTTATTCTTTATTTATTTTACTTCCAATACAAATTTTGTATCTTTTTTGTTTTAATGTTTTATAACTTTCCCAAAACTATTTATTCTAATAAGTTGGCACTTATAAGTACTTACATTTTGGTTATTAAATACAGGGCGATACCTAAACACATTCTGACAATGGCACTGAGCTGTCAATATAAATAACCTGCTGCTATTAGAATATGTCATTCTATAGCAGTACAGTGATCATTTTCATAAAAATTATTTACTGTCTGCTTTATCAGTCCTTCAGCAACATATGCAAATGCTAGTTATCTGACCAGAGATGCCAAGTGAAGCAGATACTATGGTCTTCAGATGCCCCCCCTGCAGCTGTCACTTCACTTAAACCATGTCTTTGTGCCTACTCAAATATGGATGCATTTAAGAAGGCGTTGGGTTTAGCCATCTTTCTGCTTAGAGCCATAGCATTGAGTAGTGCCACCATGATGTTGTCCGAATTTGAGTTTGATCTTGCTATGTAGGAATGTCAAGTAAGGGACCTATACTTAAAATAGGCATTATGGAGGCAGCAAAGACTTTACCCAGTATTTGGAAGCTGTGGTGCAAGTGGTGTAAGCCAACCTTGGTGAAGCAGGAAGTTTTATCTACCACATAATCACAGGTAGGGGCATACCAGATCCGCTTAAAATTACACCAACTACTTAGTTAATTGTTAAGGCCAACTGACTTATCTAGGTATCATTCCTGGTGATGACAAGATACTACTGAAGACCAGTGTCTTTTCTGCCTCTAGCACATGCATAGTAAGTTCCATCATGCCTGCCATCATGTCTCTCTACATCACGTCATTCACTCACATATAGACCATCACTAGACTGTAGTCATATTTGTCTGGTTTAAAAAACCCTTATGGCCCTTGTGACATCACTGATACTGGCACTGGTCAAACAGCTTACAGCCACCCCATTCTTATTATGTTTGGTGATTGTGGAGTCAGTTTGCTTAATCGCAGAGTCAGATATGATTAAAACATTGCCTTGTGTGAAAGCAGACTTGGTGGACCTTGTGGGCTTTCTGGTGACTATTTGGTGAGTGATCTGCATTATGTGTGAGTGGAAAAGGAGTAGGTATTGTGGCGTACTATCGGAGGGTTTAGAAAATTTTTCTTTACAGCCGCAGTGTAAGTTAGTGGTGCATTCTGACATGTAATGTTGTGTTAGTATTATGATTACTGATACTGGGTTGATGCAAGAGATATATATATAAATATTTAAAGCATATGGAAACTGATCACAGGTCATACCATTAATTAGTAGAAGAAGTGAAGAGTCTGTAGGCCTAAGGTAGTTTCTACACTGCCTAAGAACACCTAATATGACCACAGATGGGGTAAGATCAGACTGCTGGGTCATATTACCAGAGGGACGAGGTTAGGGCTTGTTATGGCACTCAGGGGTTGGTTTAAGACTATAACAGTAGATGGTGAAGATTTATGTATGAAGTATTAAGTCTGATATTATGAAGTTAAGTTAGATGGCTAACTTATCAGTACTTAGTGAAAAGGCAGAATTAGGTCCACCAAGAATGATGAATAGTGGTGATTCTCCTCTTGACTACTACCTGGAAACTAATGCTGGTCTCATTTCAGCTATGCACAGCTGGGAATCAATGACACTTTGCTCCTTCTGTTAAAAAAAGCAAAACAGAAGCACAAATTCCAGGCTGGCTCCTGCGCAGCAGCTCATAGGCTTACCTGCAATAAGCAGTATTACCACGAATGTTCCTGGGGTCATTGCAACTCTTATAGATTTATCTTGGTAGACACCCTAGATGGCACACAGCAGATTGGCACAACAGAAAGCCAAGCTTTGCAAAGGTCCAGCATTAAAATTGAACATACTGCCACCAAAATGGCAACTAGACCAATCACAGAAATTCCATACACAGTGCCCAACCATTGACAGTCACAGAACAAATGTCCCTCTGCTCCATGTCCCACCAATAGCAGAGCAGTAACACTGATCCTAAGCTAACTTCTAAGAAGCAGTTCTTAGGCAACCAGTGAATCTCTTGGAAGGCTAGGAAAAAACACTAGGAATCCAGGGAAAAAGCTAAAGAATAAAAAATGTGAGAAAATAACGAAATAAGAAGTGACTGATGTGGGGAGTCCAGGATGCGGTGTTGGGGGCACCAAGGCATGTATTCAGGGGTGAATGAGCAGCAAGGGTCACATGCTACCCTTTGCCTAGTGTCCCACTTCAACTGTGTCTGGCCCTAATTACACCATGGACATGAAACATTTCCAGTCTTTGAGCATTAATATCTCACGCATTAGTTAGTTGATTGGCTCTCCTTAAATTTGTCTGACTAAATATACATTTTATGATACAAACTCTCCTGGTTTAGGTGTCTCTGTAATGCAGACTAATAATGACCTCCGAATCAGTATGCATCATTGTATTCAAGCTGCTAAGGAACAACTGCATTACTCATAAATGCTGGCTCAGAATATTATAGAAAGTAAAGTCTAATGATTTTATTCTTGTTTCTAGTTGTCATTTGTTACTAAACTACACTTGGTATATAGTCACATGCTTGGTTCCTAAGGAAATTGTTTGATTGGCAGCCAACCTATACATTCAGTGTTCATACTCAGAATCACTTCAGAATGTTAGTTTTCATTTCAGTCTTCACATCACATTCATAACTCCTGTAATTACTGCCTACATTGTGACTAGCATTTTATAGTTACTTGTACACTAAAGTCTATAAGAAAAATGACAGCATCTTTACAAAATGTGTTGCACTGTATGAGGAGGAAATAATGTGCCAATTTTTGAAATACTTTACTATAAGCTCGGTTTCATCAAGTATGTGTTATGGTTCATTAATTTGCTTGAAGCTTCAGTTAAAAAAAAAAATTGTGTCAACAAGACTTTCACAGAAGGTGTGAAATGTGGTGAAAAGGTCCCCATTCAGCTTAATGGGGCACTGGAGACAGAAGTTCATTCTGCATATGTCAGACTGAGAGAGTCCCATTCTGTAAGTGCTTCACACTGACTGGATTATAATTTAATTGTATGAGAAGCGGGGTGTCTTGTAGGAGGTGAGGCATGTTTTGAATTTACTAAAGAATTTTTAGCTCTGTTGAGAAAAACAGAGTGGAAGGGTTAGTGCAGTTCTTTTTTTTAATTTTGTTTCATTTTTTTTCTGTTTCTTATTATTTTAAGATTGGGCTGAATTAGTTTTTTGAAAGGCACAGTTGAGGTATGTGCCAAGGAAAATGAACATGTTTTGTTATATGAGTGCTGGGCTGTGTTTTTTGAGGAGAGTTCTGCAGAAGAAACTATAGTTATATGTATCAGGTATGTATAACTTGTTATTTTTGAGAGGCTGTCAAACTATGATGATTGACTGCTTTCAGTTCCTATATTGTCTGTATGTGTTGAGGATGCATAGCTATAAATTATACATTTAGTGAATTTCTTTTGCAGTGTTTTATGAATAAGGAATGTAGTGTTGTATAGTATTAGTTTTATTTGTTTGTTTTGCAAGTTTATTATTTTAATTGTGATGCTAGTGGACTGTTTTTCATATGGGAACAGATTTTTGTCAGCTTTTGTCTTCGTTTTACTTCAGCTCAATGTTTTATTTTAATGTGATATAGTGGTTACGTTTGTTTTCTAAGTGGTGGGAATTATCTAGGTATTTTCTTAGTCAAGTGTGTGTGTGTGTGTGTGTGTGTGTGTGTGTGTGTGCATAGAATCTATCAGACTACACCTATCTTGTTTTAGGGTAATAGACAGGAAGGAGTTTAGCTGTAGCTTTTTGATGAGGTCCATGCAAGCTGTAGGATGGTAAACTTAAAGGTACGGTTGCCACCCGTCCCGTTGTCAGCGGGACACTCACGGGGTTGAGCCCTCTCATCCCACTTCCCGCATTCACCAAGAGTGGGACTTTAAAAGTCCCATTTTCCCCGATCGCAAATTCAATTGCCGTGGAAAAAACGAAAATACTTCTGGTTTTTCCATGGCAATTCGGCTACGTCACCACCCGGACCTGGAGTTAGAGGGATTCCCTGCTAGGTCCGGATGGTGTAATGCAACAACAATTGGCTGCAGGACTGGAGGGGGCGGGGATTTACTAAGTGGAGCCCAATAAAGGTCACAGCTGTAGAGCACTAAACTCTACAGCTGCGAACGAAAAAGATCTGCAAATTATATTTTGCCAGCCAGCAAGCCAGCCAGCCTGCAAGGGAGGGAGCCTGCCAGCCAGCCCAGCCACTTGAGCCAGTCCAGCAGGAAGGAAGCAAGCTAGCCCAGCAAAAACTGCGATAGTGGTAAATACATAATAGCATTTTGTGGCTTTAGTTATTTAAAATGGGAATATTGTGCTTTATTTAAGTTTTTAATGTTTAGAGGTAGATGGGGGATGTAGTATTCAGTATTTAAATCTGTGTAGTGGTTATTTTGAGATTTTTAAGTAGTAGTTTAAAATGGGAATACATTGTGGTTTAAGTTTTTAATGTTTAGAGGTAGATGGGGGTACAGTACGCAGTATTTAAATCTGTGCAGTGGTTATTTTGAGATTTTTGAGTAGTATTTTTTAAAAGTATAAAACCTGAATGTATATGTAATTGTTATTATTCTTGGGGGTATGATTTGGAAGCATTACTTTTAAAATGCTGAACTGTGTATAGAAGTAGTTGTTTATTTCTGGTGGGGGGCAGTGAAATATAAATTTAGTGTGATGTATTTCTATTGTCGTAGCTTTTTCTGGGTATTATCTGTTTGCAGATAGAAAATGTTCGAGCATAGTTTGCACTTTTTTGTATGGAAATGTGTGCAATTTAATGCTGTTTCAGGAAGTTAGGATATACTGTTTGGGTAATATTTTCCTGTTAGTTCCTGCAAGTCAATGTGTATGTGGTACAAGTCTACTTTTTGAGGGGGAATGTTAACAGTTAATGTAATGCATTTATTATTCTAGTAGGTACATGTTGCCAATTTGCCGAAGCTGTTTCAAGATTGTTTTCATTTATACTTGTAAATGTGTGCATTTAATTTATTATGCATTTTTAATAAGGTTAAAATGTACTGCTTTGCTTGTGTGAATATGGGTGTGCTGCTTTTACTTGGGCCTGTTTATTGCATTGCTGTGGTGGGTAAATTACTCTTAATTGCTATGTTTTGAGGTAAAAGGAGCCCATGGAGTCTGTTGTACATTGTAGTTTATATTACTTCTCTTGCAAGAAGTATTTTTAAAAGTTAAAAAGTTTACAGACTTTTTTTTTTTTTTTTGTGGATGCATGCTCAGAAGTTAATGCAATGTATTTGCGATTGTGCTAAACCATGTTGTTGTTGCAGGGTAGTTTGCTTTTATAAATAGCAAAGTTTGTATTTTGTGTTTTAGTGATGTCTTCAATAAACTTACAATGTACTGTTTTCATTATAATCCGATTACGACCAGTGCTGCTGTTGGGCATGTTCATTAATAGATCATTGCGCTGTGTAAATTAGTGCCATACATTTCTTTTAACTGCTGTGGTCAAAAGCTAAATCAGGTCTATGGTATCCACTGTGCATTCTCATTCATTTTAGTGTTTTTTGGTTCAGTGAATGCGGTTAACTTTCTTTTCTTGAGGGGTGGGGTGAGGTGGGCATGTTCGGTGGTAAAAATAATGCATTTAATTTTCTACAAGCTGTGTTAATGTTAGTTTTCAATGGCCAAAATGTCCCCTACTAACTGTAATAATTCTTTTCTGCTCCATTCCTCGGTTCTTTCGCATGCCAATGTTTTTTGAGCCAGTTCTTTCAAGTGTCAATGTTTTTCAAGCCAGTTCTTTCAAGTGTCAATGCTTTTCAAGCCAGTTCTTTCAAGTGCCAATATTTTTCAAGCCAGTTCTTTCACGTGCCAATGTTTTTCGAGCCAGTTCTTTCGTGTGCCAATGTTTTTCGAGCCAGTTCTTTCTCGTGCCAATGTTCTTCGAGCCAGTTCTTTCGTGTGCCAATGTTTTTCGAGCCAGTTCTTTCTCATGCCAATGTTTTTCGAGCCAGTTATTTCATGTGCCAATGTTTTTCAAGCCAGTTCTTTCACATGCCAATGTTTTTCGAGCCAGTTATTTCGTATGCCAATGTTTTTGAGCCAGTTCATTTATGCCTACAGCAGTATGTTACTGCACCCTACTAACACAGTTTTGGTAAATATGTTGCATATCAGGTAAGTACAGATTCAAGCATTTAGAGAGCAGCAGCTTCATCACAGTCAACCAGCAGCAAGAGAATGTGCAAGTGGCAGGACGTTTGGAAAACAGAATTCGATTGGATCGAGAGATGCAGTGATGTCAAAGCATTCTGCAGGTATTGCAAGAGAGAATTTCTAGTGACCCACGGTGGAAGAAATGATGTTGCACAACATGAGGCAACCGAGCAACATAAGACTGCTATTCTTCAAGCTAAATCCACTCACCTGATGACAAAGTGGGCAAGGAATGCAAACCTTGAGGGGACCAGAGCTTAGGATCATTGCAGCAGAAGCCTCTGAGGTGTCCCATGCTGTTAAGCACAATATTTCCTATAACAGCTTGGACTGTGCAGTAAAGTTGGCCAGCCAGTTGTACAGTGACTCGGACACTGCAAAGAAACTATCTTGTGGCTGAACCAAGGCTGAAGCCAAAGTCGAAAATGTTTTGGGACCGCACTCATTGGAATGCCTCCTGCATGACCTTCAAAAAACAGGCACTTCATTTGCAATTTCATCAGATGCTTCCAACAAGGGGAACATAAAATTATTTCTATTTGTTGTGAGGTATTTTTCTAAAGAAGAAGGGGTGGTGAATGGCCTTTTGGACTTCTATGAAGACCCTGATGAATCTGCACAGGCTATTTCATAGCAAATTTCCAACATTATGGAGAGGCCCTCCTTGCCCTGGAACAGCATTTCAGCTTATGGGGCTGATAATGCCAGTGTGAACTATGGGAAGAAATCAGGCGTGTATACCGGATTAAAAGAAAAGTGCCCATCACTCCAGAAGGCTAACTGTGTTGCTCACATCATTCACAATGCAGCCAAAAAAGCTGCAACACAACTACCATACGACGTGCAAGTATTTGTAATGAAACTTTTCAGCCACTTCTCAGGTTCGGCCACAAGGACCAGAGACTTGAAAGACTTCTTTGAGTTTTGTGGCATGGAATTTGAGAGTCTGTTAAGACATGTGCCAACAAGGTGGCTGTCACTATTCCCAGCCATTGAAAGAGTAGTGAAAAATCTCCCAGTGCTCCAGTCCTATTTCCTCTCCCAGGGAGAAGAGGAGACCACCCCCCCCCCCCCAGCAGATATGGCAGTACTTTTCAGCTAATGAACATGGTGAGAATGAATTGCCTATGCTGCCCCAGTACTATTTGCACTTTCTCTGTGCTGTTCTTGTTGATTTTAATAAACATATAAGTACATTAGAAAAATCAGCACTTACTGCCATAGACACTTTTTGTGTAATGGTCTCTCTGAAGCAAAAACTGCAGGCAAGAGCTGAAGGTGCTTTCTTTGGAGGGAAACTTAGGGCACTTATGAGCTCATTAGATAGCACTTCTGCTAACAAACTGAAAAGAGACTTCATTGTGTTCTTGGAGACAGCAGTGAAACACCTGGAACAGTGGTTTGATTATACTGAAAGCAACTACTTGTTTACACTATCTAAATTATCTCTAAATGAACCCTTTGCTTTCAGTGACTTGCTTAATGTGACCACTGCCCTGAGTCTGCAGGATGTAGATGAAGATTATCTTTTTAGGGACTACTTGGCAATTAGGCCCTCTCTCGAACAGTTATGTAATACAAGCTTGACCCCAGGAGAGAAGTGGCTGAAGCTTTTCAAAGAAGGGCCTGAATTGACTACACTATATCCGGTAATTGCTAGGGTTTTATCTATACCAACCTCAAACGCATTTGCAGAAAGAGTTTTTTCTTTGGTGAAAGGTAAATGGACAGATGTGTGAAACTGATGTAGTGTGGACTTGTTAAAAGCTGAACTAATGATGAGTGTAAATTACCGGATGAAATGTTGTGACTTTTACTCAAATATTGTTTCAAATCGGGCCCTTCTTCAAGCCATAAAATCTAATTCAAAATACACTTTTAAAAAAAAGTGATTTAGTGTACTAGTGTGCAGTATAAAGTACTAGGGTGCGTTTGTAATTTTGTGTTTTTCTTTGTTTAGTGTTAATTTGCTAGTGTGCAGTATGTAGTACTAGGGTACAGTACATCGTTTTGTGTTTTTTCTTTGCTTTAGCTTTAATTGATAATAAAAAGTCTTAATTTTATACTTGGCTTGTATGTGGTATGTAGATTTTTTTAAATTTTCTTTCTGAATAGTAATGGTTGGTTTATGATTTTTTTAACTTTTTAAATAAACAAGTGTCTGTTTAATGAGTATTGTGGTTTTTACTCCTTTAAAGTTTATTTACTGTTACAGCTGAGTAATCTGTGTTTTTGCAGTAATAGTTCACTTCATTTAAATGGTATGAGTTTTCAGTATGCTGTAATGTCACAATGTTGTATCCATAACTAATACTGCATCTCCTTTAACAACTCTGGTGATGTGGTGGGGGTGTGGCCAGTGTCATGTTGGCCACACCCCTATCATATTGACCACACCCTATGTCCCACTTTGCCCTTGTTAAAAGGTGGCAACCCTACTTAAAGGTACCAAGTTTCACAATCTTAAAAATATAAATCAGATTAGTTATGTCAAGGTGTCACAGTGGAATACTTAGGATTTCAAATTTTCTCAGATACTTTCTTTACATAATACAGAGCAGCCAGGAGTCAGACCAACCTAGGCAGTGGAAGACTGAACTGCTTGCTGCTTCCATTTGTTGGTGTAATTTGGGTAATCTCCAAGTGTAGTACCTTGCATGATGCGCAGTAGCAAATTTCACCCTGAACACGCCTTCAGCCCAAGCCCGCATGAATATTTATTTTGCTCCTGCCGTACCATTACTTTTAGTCAAACATGCAGAACAATAATGTCAATTTTATTCAGTTTTGTTGAATTGTACGAATTGCAGAAGTATAATTACTGGGTACATTGCAGGTGTTGAGAAGAACGGCCTGTGAGTTTATTAACTTGGTTGTCATTTTCGTGTTGCAAAAGCTGTCATTTCCAACTGACTCTTATGTTAACGTTTTCTTAATTTGTAATGGTTAAAAATAAGGTTATCGTCATAATATATAAGGTGGTCTGCAAAATTGGTTATCCTTTTTTAAGTGGAGGAAGTGGAATTAAGGGGGCTGAAGAACAACGGTGAAGTACAAAAGAAGTTTTGACTTAATGCACAAATCTGTGGGTTGATGGCAATTTTTAGAAAGTACTTAGCTAGTGATTTCAGTGTTAAAAAAGTGTAACATGGACAGGTTAAACTCGGATGGTAAATTGACAATATTAAAGGAAATGTACGTGTGTTTATATTTTTAGATGCGTAACATGTTTTGTTTTATTTTAGCTAAGTTATGTGGTGTTTGGGTAATGGACCGTGCCCCTGACGTTCACAAATTAATAATTGCGGTTGTGCAGCTATAATGCGTCTTATGTTTAACTTGCAAGTAGTTTGCTATAATATTTAGAGTAACAAAAACATATTACTGCCCCCGTTTCTGAAGAGTATAGTATGTCTTAAAACGCAAGGGCCTTTGCTACATAAACATTTTATATCCGAGTGCTCAATTAGTGCAGGCTTGTAGCTAAAGGGGAGTTGAATGATCACCTACTGAAAATCACTCCTCCTTGAGTCGAAGGTACAAATCTGTTCCTTTTTGTGCATGAAAATAAAATTTTGCAAATGCCCAAGAATAAGCTTTCATGTTGCCAAAAAGTGCAATTCTGTAAGGTGGCTACTACCCTAGCTGCGCTTTTTACTGCTTTTTGTTATTGCAATGCTAACCTGCAGTGACTGTCACTCATACTCCACTTTCCCCTGCCAATTATGTACGTCATGCCCACTCCATGCCCAAAACTGCACAGAACTGAGTGCGAGGTACTACACTTGGAGATTACCATAACTTGTGTGTCGAACTCCACAAACAAGCTGTTATTAATATGTTATTGCGGATATAACTGCATATGAGTACACCTGATGATGATGCCAGGGATTATAATAATTTCCCAAATGCTGGTGGCTTCTTTGTTTCCATTTATGTACATTGTTGTTTGGCGGGAGGACAGGCATTTAGAAGATAAGAGCAGGTCATGGGTCAGGGTGTTTTTTTTTTCCCCTTAGACTAAACTTTTGAGATCAACACCCATGTCATACATTTGCTTTTCTTACCATCTATAAAGTGTGTTATATCTACTGCTCTAACACCACTGTAGCCCTCGGTGAATATCCAGGTAACAAAGAGTTGATTTCCAAGCAACAATATTTTGGCCTCATCAGTTAGTTTTGTCTGTGTGTGTGTGTGTGTGTGTGTGTGTGTGTGTGTGTGTGTGTGTGTGTGTGTGTGTGTGTGTGTGTGTGTGTGTGTGTGTGTGTGTGTGTGTGTGTCCATCCGTCTGTCCAAGGGGAGGTATACATAGCAAGTGTGTGTGCACTGGTGACTGGGCAATGACTGAGAATTATGCTCTTGTGTAAACTTGGAAGGCTGTGGTATTGGTTCATAGGTTGTGACTTAGGCTAACAACCACTAGGGCCTTTATAAACCTAGCCATACACCCCAACCCAGTTTTGCCTCTGAGTACCATGGGGATCTATTAGGAGTAGGGAGTATGCTAGTAAGGTGGTAGATAAGAGACTAGTGGGGGAATGTTAACCGAAGAACATTATACTTACTGATGGACTCTGCCCATTAGAGACATGTGAGCCAGACTGGGGGTGAATTTTTGATTTCACATCCAATGGTCAAACTTTTATTTGAAAAGGGTCAGGGATGAACTCTGCTTCCCATGTATGGGGAGCCTGTTCCATAACATGGGGATCCTTTGTGTCACAGATCTGTTCCTCCAGCATGTCTATTTGTGTCATAAATTAAGTTGAAATCCTTGAATCTAGTGTTTCTAGTGCTATTTGTTTTCTGGATGTATGAAAGACTCATCAGGGCTGGTTCTGAGGATGCCTTATAAGCCAGGCATAGATCTCCTATCAGGAGCTTGTAGGATAGAGACAGTGCCTATAGGCAATCTGTGTTGGACAGTGTATTCATGCCCTGGATTCTCCTTATGAGGAATTTTTGTGGGCTTCCAACTGTTGCAAGTGTCTGGTTACTTACATGCCAAATGGGGCATTTTACCCAATGATGGGTCTGATAAGGGTTGAGGAGCATGGTACTATAACTTTCCTGGACCTGGACACCATGCCCTTAACAATAGGTTGGGTAACCAAGAAAGATTTTCTTAGTATCTTTGCTGTATGTTGGTCAAAGACCAGATTACTGTCTACATATGTTCCCAGATCCATGACTACCTGATCGACTATTAGGGGTGTTTTTATTGATGGAGTAATTAAAATGTGTAGATAGTTTTCCAAAAGAAATTATAGTGCATTTCTTGATGTTGAGTTTTAAACTGTGGCTTTGGCACCAGTCATTTTTCTGTTGCACCCTCTTGCAAGATGTTTTGTCATGGGTGATTTTATGACACTTCACCAGTGTACAGTTGTCTGTGAACTCAGTGAGCCAAAGGACTTTGACATTAGCCTTGCCTACCAGAAAGTAGATGCCAATTGGAAGCGGGCCCAGCATGGAGCCCTGGGGTACTCCACTGTTGATCGGTCTCTTGGTGGAGGTGTTTTCACCCATCCTGTCTTCTTCAGTCCTTTCAGTGAGCCAGCCAGCAATCATGAGAGTTAGTAGGGATGTATACATAGTTTGGAGAGTTCATAGGACCACAGGAGGTTACTAGGCTAATGGCACTGGAGCCCTTAGAAGCCTAGCTAAGAGTTTATCCCCAATACCAAACCTCAGTCAGCACCTGTCACCCCTGTCAATGAGGGACACAGGTGGAACCCCTGGGAGAAATTTGTGGTTTCCCATCCACTCATCAAGGTTGTGTTTGAACAGGGTCAGTGAGGTGCTCTGTTTGACATGTATGGGAAGTCTATTCCAGAAATGGGGTAGCCTCTGGGAGACAAACCTGTCTCTCCAGCAGTTTTTTTTATGTCACATATTAGATTCAGGCCTTTTGAGCAGGTAGTGTGTGAGGAGTTAGACTTACTGATATGGAGCATCTAGTGAGACATATAGATTTCCAGTTTCCAGTGTCTGTAGATGGCCCACATTTGTGCAAAGAGATGATAGTTGCTGTTTTTCATCAGTGAGGTACAGAAATTATTTGGAGGCTACTGTTGAATAGCAATTGCAGAGGGTCTGATAGGTCATGTTTCATGCTATTTAGAATGCTTGCTGTGATATTGTTTGGGCCCATTAATTCAGTGTTTGTGGCCTTAGCGATAGCATTAAATACCTTTTCCCTAAGTGATAGGCTGTGGTAGTGAAGCTGTTAACGTTGTCGCCTCACAGCAAGAGGTACTCCGGTTTGATTCTCTGCTAGAGCACCTTCTGTGCAGAGTGTGCATGTCCTCCCTGCAGTCGAGTGAGTTTTAAAGACATGCAGGTAGGTGTGTGTGTGTATGTGTGTGCCTTCTGTGAAGAAAAACACCACTGTCACTCAATCTGTGGACTGGTGATCCACTGTGGCGACTCCTAACCGGGAAAAGCTGAAAGACAAAGTAGGTGAAGTTATATTTGATGGTATTTCCTAAAAGGAGGTTGAAGGGGAGGGAGGAATAATGTTGGAGCTGGATTTCTCAGCAATTAGGTTTGCTGTATCTTCTGGTCTATCCCCTTTTTAAATTTCTCCAAGTCTTTTGGGTTTCTAATACCAAGATGGGAATGGACCCCATTCCTAAGTCAAAGTACAGTTAAAGTTCATGAAATTAGTATAGTTTCAATCTTTGATGTTAGCCAGAAGTGGTCTTCACAGCACCCGTAATGTGCCCAACAATGACTCCTTCTGCAATTCGTATGGTTATATATATCGGTAACATATCTAAGTACGATTGTAAATTCTTTTTTATAAGACCCGTTGCTCCTGCTGCTACTACTACTGGGACTGTCTGGGTATCCTTCTTCCACACTGTCCTCACTTCTACCTGCAAATCCTGGTATTTTATGACTTTGTGTCTCTCTGTATGTAAGATATTGTATTCACTGGGTGTAGCAATTTCAATGATCAATGCTAATTTTGTCTTCTTATCATGGACTACTATATCTGGTTTTCTCGCATCTATTTCCTGAACTGTTGGTAAGGGGTGAGCCCATATGACATAAATTTCATCATCTTTTTGTATGATGCTTCCTGGCTCATGTTTCCAGTGTTCTTCAGAAACTTCAATACCATAATGTTTGCACAATCCCCAATGCAAGAGTCTTGCCACATTATTATGCCTTTCAGTATAAAGTCCTTCTGCCATTCATATATCACATCCAGCTACAAGATGTGTGACTGTTTCCAGTTCTGTTTTTCAAAACCTACATTTGTCCATTTCTCCCACATGTTCAATCAATTTTGTCAACCAACGTGTACATAGTCCACTATCTTGGGCTGCCAATATTAACCTTTCATCTTTTGTTTTAAATCCACCTCTCCTCAACATGAGCTTGTTCCAAGAACTTCGTATACTTGCAGCTGTGTTTATGGATTTTCCCCATTTCTTGCCCTCTCATCTGATCCTTCACCTTATATTTGGCTTTTTTTTGACACATTCATTTGCTGCCTGATTTTTATCTACATCAGGTTTGATTTCCATTCTCACTTGACGCTGATATGCTTCTGCTAAACTAAGCAAGGAAATCATCTTAGACTTATTTTCCTCATGTTTCAAAACTTTCACTACTTTCGGTCTTATTAAATCAGCAGATATGTATGCAGTTCAACGATTGCAGATCTATACATGTAATAAATTTTGATGAGGCCCATGCCTCCTTCAGAATGGGGAATAATATAATCTTCGTATGCACTGATTTTTATAAATCAATTGATGAGCATGAAACATCCTTGTTTTCCTGTCTAACCTAACACCTTTTGGGGCCCATCAATCACTCCAAATCTGTAAGCTAGGACAGGAAAAGCAAATTGGTTTATAGCTTGGACTTTGTTCCTAGATGTCAATGGTGTTTTCAGTATCATGTCAATCGTTCTCTCTCGGAACACTATGTCCCTCACCTCTGGAAAATTTCTTACATCATTCCCCTTTACAAGGGTGGTCCCTCTAAAGAAATCTCACATTATCAACCAATTGCCATACTCTCTCCCACAGCAAAAATCTTAGAAAAAATGTATCCACCTAGAGCTTCTAAATCACCTCACCACTAACAACCTGATATCCCCCTCACAACACAGCTTCAGGCCCAAGCACAGTACTAACACTACCCTAATAACCTTCACCAACACTATTCAACACCTAAAAAATGAAGGACAATTGGTCTCTGCAATTTTTCTAGATCTGTCAAAAGCCTTTGACACCATATCTCATCAGTTGCTAATCTACAAACTTGCAAACTACAATCTCAACTCATCATCCCTAACCTGGTTCCACAGCTATCTGTCAAACCATCAACAGGCTACTAAATAGGAAAACAAGCTCTCTCCTCTTCTGCCTATATATACTAGAGTACCCCAAGGATCCATACTTGGGCCCCTCCTTTTTATCATATTCACCGACAACCTAAACTCCACCACCCAACATGCAACTATTATCCAATATGCTGATTACTCCTCACTTATCAGCTGAGTCTGAACTTCAACAAAAAATGCAAAAATACTTCTAGGGCATAGAATCGTGCCTCTGCAAGCATCAACTCATCCTAAACCCAAATAAGACTAGGTTAATGATTTTCACTAACAAATCATCCAAGTTTGGCCCTCTACCCCTCCCTGTCCACTCCTCCAGTGGAACCAAAATTGACCCAACTAATCAGACCAAACTCCTAGGAGTTACAACTGATAACCATCTAAGCTTTGATACACACGTCCATAAAAATCAAAAAAGTCCATACCAAACTAGGTACCCTCTTTAGGGCCAAATCTTACCTCACACACCAAGCCAGACTAGCCACTGCTCGATCCCACTTACTAGCTGTGATTCTCTGACAAATTACTGCTAAAAATTACCCAGCCACACAACTATCATGGTGACTCCCTCTATTCTAATAAAATAGCCAAGATCTGGAACGCTCTACCTCAGCTCATCCAAAAAAATACTAACATCTCTTCTTTAAAAAAAAGCCTAAAAGAATATCTCACCAGCAGATGGGTCTACCCTTCCATTTCACCTAGGTAACACCTTCTTATCCTCTTTTCAATTCTGTACTCTCCTTCACCTGAAACTACAAGCTGTTTGCTAGTAATGTTTCTGATAAACATATTTGTACTGCTGTAAATTGCAATATAATGTTCCTAGAATTATTTGTTTTTGTATGTTATCTTCGATTATTGTACTATTGGACTGTGACTTTTTAACTACTGCACTGTTATACTGTGCTTTATTAACTACTGTGTGCTTAATAATTTTTCTTGTAATTGTTAATTTGTCTGGATCATTTCTCCCCAGGTCTCCGCTGAAAATGGGCTACTGGCCCAGTCGGACACTACTCGGTTAACAAATGTAAATAAATAAAATAAATAAGAAAAATTATTTGTCGGTATATGTATGAGAATCATTTTATTTAGGTGCCCTTATGAAATGAGGACCAAAATGTTGTTTTCTAAGAAAAATTTGTATTTTCTGTCATTTTCAATTGAAATATCAAAACAGGCATAGTGTATGTACTCTGAGAGGCATACACAGATTTGAGATTCACAGATTGTTACTAGGGTGATATAACCAGAGGGACCTTTCTAGGACTAGCCAAGTTTTCCAAAATGAATAACAATGTCATGTATCTGAATAGGACAATGAGAGACAGGCATTTATATGATACCTCTGTCCATAAGGGACATGGGTGCCAGTACAAGTGTAACTTTCCTATTTACCCATTCACTGGCCTATGTTGCAGTTAAACTGGGTAATAGATGAACTAGGCTTCACATGGATGGGAAGCCTGTTCCATTGGAGGGGCAGTCTGTGGGACATTTATGTCTTTCCAGCATGTTCTGTTTAAGTCACAGACAACATTCAGGTCCCTAGACTTACGAATATGTAGGAGGTTCATATATGTGAGCTTTGTGAAAGCCTTGTAAGCGAGGCATAGATCACCCCTCAGTAATCTATAGGAGACTGAGTAAAGGGAAAAGGGCAATGGCTTTAAGGTGCGCTGCATAAGGCAGGTTTGTTACGCCTTGTATTCTTTTTGTAAGGAACCTCTGAGGTAACTCCAGATGCTGCATATTCTTGGCCAGGTACCTACCAGAGGAAGCATTGTACTCTATGATTGGTCTGATGAGGGCAGAGTACAATGGGATAATGAGCACTTTGACTCTAGATGCCATGCCCTTACTTATAAGTTCATAGGTTCAAAGGTTCATACTAGGCTATCTGCCCTAGGGCATTTATAAGCCTAGCCAGAGTGTGTTTGGCTTTCGCCACCCATTTTAAATTAATTTTGCTATGCCTTTTTTTTGAGGTTAGTATACTGTGCCTCTGTCTAACAGTGACACAGAAGTGATACCTGGGGTAAACCTACTATCTCCCATCCACTCATCAAGATTCCTCTTGAAGTGAGTCAATGAGGGACTCTGCCTAACCTGGACTGGGATTTTATTCCAGAGTGAAGGGAGCCTCTGGATTATGAATCTGTCCCTCCAGCATGTCCTATTTATTTCAGTGCTGAGGTTCAAGTCTTTCGAGCACGTAGCTCGATGGGATTTGGATTTTCTGAGGTGCAGCATGTCCATTAATTCCGGGTTGCACATGGCTTTATACGTCAGGCACAGATCGCCTCTGAGCAGGCGGTATGTCACTGAGTAGAGCTGGAGTTTCTTTAACCAGGCAGCATATGGCATCTGTTTGAGCCCTTTGATCCTCTTGGTGAGGTACTTTTGGGGTCTTTCCAGTTGCTGCAGGTGTCTGGTAAGGTACATCCCAACAGGGGCATTGTACTCAATTATGGCCTGATGAGGGATGAGTAAAGAGGCACGGTGACCTCCCCTGATCTAGATGTGAATCCCTTCATGATTAGGTGGGCTATATAAAATGTTTTTCTAACCACTTTGGCCATGTGGTTGTCAAATGAGAGATTGCTAACAACTTGGGTCCCCAGGTCCCTAATTACTTCTTCCGTACTTAATGGATTACCACCTATGTGGTAATTTGTGGGCACTTTGTTTTTGCCAAAGGGGATGACTATACACTTTTTGGCATTTAGCTTGAGGCCATGGCTCTGGCACCAGTTGTCTGTTTCTATGAGGCCCTTTTGTAGGATGCTTGTGTTGGCTGGAGAGTCTATTATGGCGCCCAGTTTGCAGTCATCTGCAAACTTGATCAGCCACAGTCCTTTCATGTTAGCCTGTACCTCCGAGAAATATATACCGAACAAGAGAGGTCCCAGGACTGAGCCTTGTGGGACACCACTTGTAACTGGTTTGGAGTCTGACATGGCTCCAGTAATTCTAACCATGTGGGTTCTGTCCTTGAGCCAGTTTGCAACCCATCTAGTGACATAGGGGTTTATATTTAAGCTGGTGAGCTTATCTATAATGCCCGAGTGGGTATTGTATTGAAGGCTTTTGCAAGGTCCAGGTAGGCTGTGTGGACCACCTTCCCTTTGTCAATGGCCTTGTTGACTGTTTCAAAGAAATCGACCAGGTTTAAGAGGCAGGATCTGCCCTTAACAAAGCCAAACTGGGTAGGATCCAGTGTCTGTAGGTTCCCGATATCTTTATTTATGAGGTCAATGATGATCGTTTCCATAGCTTTGCAGACCAAGCTAGTCAAGCTTATGGGGTGATAGTTTCCAGGATCCGTTGAGGCACCACCTTTGTGGAGAGGGACCACTGTTGCTGTACGCCACTCTTTGGGTACATATCCTGTAGTAAGGCGGAGATTGAACAGTAGTTTTATGTTTGGGTTTAGTTCTTCTTGGAGTTCATGGAGGACGCAGCCCGGGACACTGTCTGGTCCCATTGATGCGGTGTTTTTTTGCTTTGGAGAGGGCGGCTCTTACCTGAGCATCTGAGATGTCAGGGGGGCAGCACTCTGCTGGGATAGATATTTGCCCTTTTGGTGAGGAAGGGGGGGAGAAGTTTGCACTGAACCTGTCAGCTAGGATGTTGGCAATGTCTGTGGGTTTGGTGTATTTTTTGTCATTTTGGACTAATTCTGAGCATATCTGGGAATTCCCACCCAGGTTCCTAACATAACTAAAGAAAGTCTTGTGATTATCCTTAGTGTCCTGTGCAATTTTTCTCTCAAAGCTGGCCTTTGACGATTTTATGAGTGCCCGTAGTTTTTTGCTAATACTGATCAGAGATGCCTTCCCTTTTTGGGATTTTGCTCCATCATGTAGTAGCTTCCTCCTTCTATTGTATAGCTTGTTTATGGCTGGGGTGCACCAGACAGGACGCCTAACTTTGGAGGATTGGGTCTTGGTTTTATTTGGGATTGCATGATCCATGCATTCCTGAAGGTGTTCATAGAATGCATTTATAAAGGATTCTGCAGTTTTCCACAGGCCCGGGGGCTTTGAAGGATTCCACCTTGGTTTTGAGGAGTGTGAAATTTGCTTTAGAGAAGTTTTTCACTGTGGTTTTCTGGGCAGGGGCTGGGGTCGGGATGTGAATATCTAGTGAGATTAGTTTATGGTCTGATCTTACCAGTGAGGGATACACTTCTGGTCTGGAGCATAGAGACCCCATGTTGGTGATGATCAGGTCCAGTATGTTTTCCCCTCTTGTGGGAGTAGCAACAAGTTGTTCCATAGCATTTGAGTTTATAAATTCTAGGAACCTTTGGGCTAGGGTGTTGGAGCTAGAGTAATGCTCCCAGTCTATGTTAGGGTAGTTGAAGTCGCCCAATATAATGGTGTTTGGAGAGACCTTCATATTTTCCAGTGTTCTCAGGAAGGCCAAGTGGGGTTCCTGGGTTTGGGAGGGTGGTCTGTAACAGGCTATAAACTGGAAGGCAGTTTTACCCACTGTTAGTTGCACATAGATAGTCTCTGATGCTTCGTGCTGTGCCACCAACCTGGAGGTGTGGGTATCTTTGACGAATATTGATACTCCTCCTCCTTTTGTGGTTCGGTCCAAGTTTTGAGGCCAAAAAACATGGTATGAGGTATATCCTGGTAGTGCTGGGGTGCTCTCGGGAGCCTTGAACAAGGTTTCTGTTACTGCACAGATATCGATGTTCTCCATGCTAAGGAGAGTTTCAAGTGCATGCATCTTGAGGTTTAGACTTCTGGCATTGAGTAGCATTACTCTTAGTTTCTTATCCCTTGTGATACCTATGGAGGTGGGTTTGTCTTTTGAGCCTTGCCTAAAAAAGGCACTATGGGGGTGGCAACAGCCTTTGTCAATATCTGAAAGCCCAGGGGTGACAGGTGCAAGCCGTCCCTAGCGAAGCATTGTGGCTTGTTGAGCATGTCATCCCAGGCAGACAGGCATTGGATCCCCTTTGAATGACATTGTTGAAATTGATCATCTTGACTTCATATTGTGGCATTATATTCTTGGTGAGGGTAAGATGCTACTCAAAATCAGGGTCATACCGGCCTGGGCTACATGCTCAGAGAGCTTCTCTATGTCTCTTTTCATGTAGTCCAGGGAGGTACGTCTCAGGTCATTCACACCAGCATGGACAATGACTGAGTCATATTTGTACTTGCCTTGGAGTGACCTGAGTGCTTGTGTTATGTGGCGGATCCTAGCACCCGACAGGCAGCTCACCATGACCTTCTCCTTGTTCAGCCTGGTGAGCGGGACATCAGTGTGCCTGACGATAGAGTCACCTATTACAAGTGTATCAGGTGTGTTGTTTAGCCTTAAGGGCTGTGACTGTTCGGCACACTGGCTTTGTGAGCTATGTGTTGCACGTGTTTTGTTTTGGGGTAGTGGTTGCTTGGGTGTCTGCTTTGGAGGTCTCTGCTGCTTAGGCAGATTTTTATTTAGAGCCTCCGAGTATGTTTTTGTGTGTTTATGTTTTTGGTTTGCTGTCATGGTAGGTCTATGTGAGACTGGAATTGTAGGGAGTGTGGTTTCCTTCTCCTGACTGGTTACGCCAGTACTGAGTTGAGAGAGCTTAGCCTCCAGTTTGGCTATATGGTTGCATCTCTCACATGTGTTGGAATTTGTTGGGAGGAGGAGAGGGTTGTCTGTGTACATGAGGCAGTTGTAACATTGCCTCAAGATTCCCAGATTCACCAGCTGGACCTGAGAGGAGATTGACAACTGACCTTTGGACATGCTAGAATAGTATTGGGAATTCCTTTATAATTGATAAAAAGGGCCAATGGGGAACAAAGTACTCAAGGGGAGTTTGTGAGGGTGTAGTGCTTTTAATTTTTTTGTGCTGACTTATATAATTGCTTTAGTGAGAAAGTGCCAGGCTTTAGAGTGGGAATAGGGTGTTTATTATGAGAACTAGATCAGTTCTAAGGGAAAAAGTGAAGAGCAGACTTTGTGGAGCCGAGAATGGTTTAAACCCAATTAAGCGGCGCTATGCATAAAATCGCAAAGCAGCAAAGCGGGTTTTATACAGGGGGACTTGAAAGAGCTAGAAATTGGCCCAAAACGGCCAATAGACTACCAGATTATTGTGCTGGGAACACTCCTCCAGGGATAGATAGGCTGCTCCAAGCTCCCCACTGCCACTGATGAACAAAGAAGCCTCCCTTTATTCAAGAAAGGAAATGGGCAACACAGGAACTTTCCAAAAGTCCAGAATACAGCAAAGCCTGTATTTGGACTACTCTAGGTCAGGAAAGACGGGAAACAAGGATCATTTTTTTTTTTTAAATTTGCAACAAACAGCAGGAAAATGCAATAAATATGTAATGCAGGCTAGCGCACTTGAGTGTGTAGCCTCAACAGGTAAAAGCAACAAACAGGACAAACTTTAAAAGTGCATGTGCAAAAACAACTTTAAACAGTTTAAAACAGTTCAAGAAGCAGAAATACTTGCAGTTTAGCTAGATCAGACAGTCACCCAGGTAGTAGCAGGGAAAACAAACACTTTTATCAGGTTAGCAGTCGCTCTTTTAGCCTCTCTGCTGCTAGCACCACTCTGCAGGACCACAAGGAGCTTGGCTGAGTAGCAACAAGCGCAAAAAACACGCTAAAGTGGGTTTTATACAGGGGGATTTGAAAGAGCTAGAAATTGGCCTAAAACGGCCAATAGACTACCAGATTCTTGTGCTGGAAACACTCCTCCAGGGATAGATAGGCTGCTCCAAGCTCCCCACTGCCACTGGTGAAGAAAGAAGCCTCCCTTTATCCAAGAAAAGAAATGGGAAACACAGGAACTTTCCAAAAGTCCAGAATACAGCAAAGCCTGTATTTGGACTACTCTACGTCAGGAAAGATGGGAAACAAGGATAATTTTTTTTTCTTTTTTGCAACAAACAGACTACCAGATTCCTGTGCTGGGAACACTCCTCCAGGGATAGATAGGCTGCTCCAAGCTTCCCACTGCCACTGGTGAACAAAGAAGCCTCCCTTTATTCATGAAAGGAAATGGGCAACACTTGAACTACCAGATTCTTGTGCTGGGAACACTCCTCCAGGGATAGATAGGCTGCTCCAAGCTCCCCACTGCCACTGGTGAACAAAGAAGCCTCCCATTATCCAAGAAAGGAAATGGGCAACACAGGAACTTTCCAAAAGTCCAGAATACAGCAAAGCCTGTATTTGAACTACTCTAGGTCAGGAAAGATGGGAAACAAGGATAATTTTTTTGTTTATTTATTTTTTTTTCTTTTTTGCAACAAACAGCAGGAAAGTGCAATAAATATGTAACACAAGCTAGCGCACTTGAGTGTGTAGCCTCAACAGGTAAATACAACAAACAGGGCAAACTTTAAAAGTGCAGGTGCAAAAAGAACTTTATACAGTTTAAAACAGTTCAAGAAGCAGAAATACTTGCAGTTTAGCTAGATCAGACAGTCGCCCAGGTAGTAGCAGGAAAAAAACACTTATCAGGTTAGCAGTCACTCTTTTAGCCTCTCTGCTGCTGGCTCCACTCTGCAGGACCAGGAGGAGCTTGGCTGAGTAGTAACAAGCGCACAAACCGCGCCAAAGTGGGTTTTATACAGGGGGACTTGAAAGAGCTAGAAATTGGCCCAAAACGGCCAATAGACTACCAGATTCTTGTGCTGGGAACACTCCTCCAGGGATAGATAGGCTGCCCTAAGCTCCCCACTGCCACTGGTGAACAAAGAAGCCTCCCTTTATCCAAGAAAGGAAATGGGCAACACAGGAACTTTCCAAAAGTCCAGAATACAGCAAAGCCTGTATTTTGGCTACTCTAGGTCAGGAAAGATAGGAAACAAGGATAATTTTTTTTTTTGCAACAAACAGCAGAAAAATGCAATAAATATGTAACACAGGCTAGCGCACTTGAATGTGTAGCCTCAACAGGTAAATGCAACAAATAGGACAAACTTTAAATTATAAGCGCAAAAGCGTGCTAAAGCTGGCTTTAAAGCAAGGGGTTAGAAAGAGATAGGAAATGGCCCAAAATGGCCAATAAGCTACAGGTCACTGGGCTGGAACCACTCCTCAAGGGACAGATAGGCTGCCCAGAGCTCCCCACTCTCACTGGTGAACAAAGAAGCTTCCTCCTATCCAAATAAGGATATGGGCAACACAGGAACTATGACACAGCCCCGAGATCAGCAATACCTGAAGACTGGACTATTCTAGTTCAGTAAAGGCAGGAAACAAGAATTTTTTTTTTTTGCCCAACATAAAAGGATTTCCTCACCACTGTGGCCACATGGTGGTCGAAAGTAAGGCTACTGTCTATGTGCGTACCCAGATCCCTGAATATTGAGACAACTCTTAGGGGTATGTTGTCAATATGGTAATTAGCCAGGGTGGTTGACTCCCCAATGGGTACAGTTATGCATTTCTTAGAATTGAGTTTAAGACCATGGCTTCAGTATCATTTGTTAGTCAGAGATGGACCTTCTTGAAGAACGCTAGAATCTACAGGGGAGTCAATTGTTAAGAGAAAAAGTTTGAAAAACATACTGTTATTTGTCTTTTTCCTCTTCTTGCAAAGTGAGCATGTTATTTGTTGGGATATGCCTATCAAAGATGGGCCTCATCTATGAACAAAATGCAGCATTGCTTATGAACCTGAATAATAACTGTTTTCTGCATTTCAGAATGGAGAGATTTGGTTATAGCTTAGTGAAGCCTGGGATAAGGACGCACGGCCGAGTAAGAGTTAATTTACTGAAGCAGGCTGTGTGTCCTGGAAAATTTGAGCTACCATTGTTGAACTGAACATTCTGTACTTCTTGAACATTCTGTACTAACTGTTGGTTTGAGGTGATTTGTGATAAACATGTTTATCCTATATGTTTTTCATAGCCAACTGTCAACGGTCAGAAATGTAACAAAAAGTTGTTTTGCTTGCAGTATAAAAGTTGATGTCAGTAAATAAGTTGACCAGAGGAGATCATCTTGGCCAACATGCTGTGTAATCTGGTTAGCTGCTAATAAAGAAGTTTTTCATCACCTGAGGCAGATGCGACTCGTTTGAATTTTTCTTCTGACACTTTGGTCCTTCGGACCGGAAACCTCTACGAAGATATGGATCAGACCGACAGAGAGACTGAAAAACCTGTGCAGGTGAGGGTTTCTCATCTTAAGATTCCCTCGACTGAAAGCCCTCCAACTGATTTGTCGTTGAAAGGAGGCCGGCCGCTCTCTGATCCTTATCTGAGGGATGGTTTCTGAACAAAAAGGGGAAACGGAGTCTCATCTGGTTCAGGTAGGAAGAAAAATAGATTTTCTTTTAATTTAATTTAAACTTGTCGACAAGGGTTTTATTTTTAGTTAAGGGTGGGTAGGATTACTTGTTAAGATTTTTTTGTTAGGATCACCCGTTAAGATAGCCCCATTTTATAATAAGCCCTGTAAAATAATTTTGATAAGATAGTCCCATTTTATAATAAGCCCTGTAAAATAACTTTGATACAGTCCTAAAATAGGAAATCTAGGGGAAACATGGGTTTGAGTTGCTGCACGTGTGAGAGTGATGTCTGTTTAAATGTTGATGCTAAGTATATGAAAAATTTAAACAAAAATAATGTTAAATTTTTGAAAAAGAGGAAGTTGAAATATGATTTTGATGGTACACTGAATAAGAATGCCTGTGCAAAATTGGTTAGAGATTTGAAAAGAGATGCGGGAACTAGAACTAAAAAGCAAAGACAATTGGGATTTCCCCAAGCACAAAAATGGTTAGAAGAAGCAAATAGACGAGCTACAAAAGAAAAACAGTGCCAGGAAAAAGAAAAAATAAATCAAAAGGGATCACTGGTGCCAAGTGGAAAAGTAGCTTTATTTTTAGATAAGGAGGATGAGCATACAGTTTGTGCGGTACAAAGGCAGGCAACTGCCCCACCATATGGGGAAATTGCTGCTGCCGCATCAGGAACCTCCTCAATATCAGTCTGAAGATGTGGGATCTGTACAGCAGGGTGGGTTATTGGCTGCTCAAGGAAGCGTTGTGACCCCTCCAATTTACCCGCAAATTCCCGTAGTACCCAAGGTTGCTTTGCAACAGGTAGACCAACCTATGCAGTTAAGGTCAGGACCAGCAGGACAAGGACGTTGGGCCATTAAACTTTCTGACTACTCAGAAGCTCTTCCCCTTAATACAAGTTGCAAACCCCCAATCAGGGGATGTTGGACAAGAGCCAACTATTTTAGTTTATCGTCCCTGGGCTAGAGAGGATATAAAACGAGCTACAGATGGTATTCCTCATCCCAAGGTTAATTTTCAAAAGTTTTCTGAGGACATAGTTGGTATGCGTTTAAGTTATTATCTAAATGGTTTAGAAGTAGAACAAGTAGTGCGACAAATCCTGGGTCCAGATTGGCACTTAGTTTGTGGTACTTGGACATGTAAGGCAGATGACGGCACTACAAAAAAGCATAATTCTGGGGTGTTAGACACGCGAGTCACTGATCTGTTGAAGAGAATTTCTGATAAGTGGCGTCCAAGAGCAGATTGGACAGTAATAAATCAGTGCATCCAAAATGATGATGAATCTGTATATCACTATATTGTAAGATTGACAGAAGTGTTCAATAACCATTTTGGAATGATGATTCTGCAGGATCAGACCAATGATAGTCCGTATGAACAGCAATTGAAAAATGCTTTTCTTAAGGGTTGTAGGGCTCCAATAAGTAGTTTTATAACTAAGCATATGGTAGATCATAGAACATGTAGACTGCAACCTTTGTTTGAATATGCACGACATGCTGAGTGACATTTCAATTTAAAAAAGAAAAAGAAAGTACAAGTGTTAGCAGTAGGGGATGATGGTGGCATATTCTTGGTACAGGACCAAAGGGGGCAAGGGCGCCGTGGTGGCATAAAAAAATGTGGGGGCCCGAAATGGGACACATTAAATAAACCGGGTGGACATTCAGAGGAATATGAGGGGAGGTTAAAACGTAGAGAATGTTTTAAGTGCGGTAGACGTGGGCACTTCACTGCCGACTGTGAAGAGTGGCAACACCCCCCCCACAACTTACGAACAAGGGCTCTGCATGACTATATGATAGTAAAGGAAGGCGCCAAATTCATAATTGTGATTACTGTAGAGAAGAAGAAAGTGAGAATGATTGTGATGATGATGAGGAGGACACTCTCTGCGATGAATGTCAGAACACTCAGAAGGAAGGGTGGGATTGTGACTGTGAAGTCATAAACCTGGCAAACTTGGGTATTGCTATGCATCTAGATCAAACACCCATGATAGAGTTTTTGGTTGAGGGACAGAAAGTGGAGTTTTTATGTGATTCAGGTGCATCACGTACACTTTTGGGTCCAGCAGTTCTGCCCACGAACTGCGAGATGGACGAGTTTGTCCTTGTGAAAGCGGCAAATGGGAAAATCTATAAGGAAGCACCGTCTCATCCTCTATTGTTCACAGATCCGCAAACAAACCAAACTGTTAGGTGTAGGGTAATTATATCGAAAGTTTGTCCAGTTAATTTGCTGGGAAGAGATTTGATGCATTTGTTTGGAATAGCGGCAATTCCCACACCTAAAGGCATTGAGGCAAAAAGGTTAGCGGATGGCTTAGTGGTACAAGGAGTACAAGACTTGTTATACTGGTATAGCCAGGACTTGATTTCAAATGGTCCGGGGAGGGTTGATACAGATTTGATCAACGTAGCTTTAAGTAAATCTAGGAGCGGGTCACCGCAGGTTGCGGTGCACTTACATTGTACAATGTTCTATAGAAAGGCCCCTGGTCCAGATAAAGAATTTGAAAAATAATTCTTTAAGCACAAACGTGCAAGGATAATTTTAAATGATATGTTTTGGGATACGCAAGGTAATACAGTAGTGACCTGTACTTTGACCAAGGAAATGAATTCTTTATATCGCTCAGGTTATAGCCCACATATTTCAATAACTAAAGCGGTGGGGACACATTAGGTAGATTTGGCAAAAAAGGTAACGAATTGGGACACAATGTCCGAAAGTCAATTGAAAGATCAACAGATCCAGGTACAAAGATTAAATTGGGTGACTTGGGCACAACCAAGTGTGCAACTCAGGGATGACAAAACAGAAATGGCATGACAAATCCTCCTAACTCAAGAGGAAGATAGTGCGTTAAGTGCCTTACCTGTAGATTTATGGTCAAAAGGTAATGGGGATGTAGGACTGATGAAAACAGCAGGTGAAGTTTGTATAACTCCAAAGTCAGGTTTTAGACCTCGTAAGCACCAATACCCGCTAAGTAAACAAGCAGAGGAAGGAATTAAGCCAGTTATTGAGCAGCTAAAACAGGTAGGAATTCTTGTTGAATACCCAGATTCACCCTGCAATACTCCATTGTTTCCTGTAAAGAAACCGGACGGGTCATGGAGGTTGGTTCAGGATTTACAAGCAGTTAATTCGGCTGTGATCCCAAGAGCACCGGTGGTCCCTGACCCCTATACATTACTTAATGATTTACTACCTCAACACAGATATTTTTCTGTCATAGATATAAGCAATGCCTTTTTCTCCATACCACTACATAAGGAGAGTAGATTTTGGTTTGCATTCACTTATTAAGGTAAAAGATACACCTACACCAGATTGCCACAGGGTTATTGTGAGAGTCCGACAATATTTGCACAAGAAATGGCTGCGAATTTAGCTCAGTTTGTTCCCCCAGAGGGAAGCCAGGTTCTGTTGTATGTAGATGATATTTTGTTGGCCTCACCCATGCAGGAAAGTTGTAGAAAGGATACCCTAGCCCTTCTTAGTTTTTTAGCTGAGCAAGGACATAAGGTAAATAAAGAAAAGTTACAATTGTGGAAAGCACAAGTAAAGTACTTGGGTTATTTAGTCTCACAGGAAGGTAGACAACTGGAGAACAAAAGAAAACAAGCAATTCTTGAGGCACCTATGCCCACAACTAAGTGGGAGATGATGTCCTTTTTAGGTGTGACTAATTTTTGTAGAAGTTGGATCCCTAACTATGCTGAGGAAGTAGGGCCATTGATCGCACTAATCTATGACACTCCCATGGCAGCTAAAAATGATATACAGTGGACAAATACGACAATACAGGCATTTAATAGAATTAAGCAATTGATAGCAGGATCCTCTGTTTTGGGTTTTCCGAACTATTCTAAGCCATTTATACAAATAGCTGATTGTAAGGGAGGATATATGACTTTGGTTCTGGTACAAGTACATGGAGATAAACAGAGACCGATAGCTTTCTACTCCTCCAGATTAGATCCTGTTGCAAAGGCATTGCCGCATTGTGTTCAAGCTGTAGTGGCAGCCGCCATGGCAGTACAAGCCTCAGCATCATTAGTTTTGTTTCACCCATTGCAATTGCGGGTTCCACATTCAGTTGCTACTATACTTTTGCAAGATAAGATAACCTTTTTATCTCCTAGTCGACATTTGTCATGTATGACAGTACTGCTGACACAGCCTCATATGACCATAGAAAGATGTACTACTCTTAATCCAGCGACACTTTTGCCGACTCCAGAAGAAGGTACTCCACACGTTTGTTTAGAGAGCATTCATGACAGAGTGCTTCCCCGACCAGATTTAACGGATATTCCGTTGGTAGATTCTGATCTCATTTTGTTTGTAGACGGATCAGCAAAGAAGGACACTGTAGGAAAAACACTAGTAGGGTATGCAGTCACCACAGAAACTGAAGTTTTGGAGGCAAAAAGATTGTCGGACATTTATTCTGCACAAGCAGCTGAGTTGGTGGCTTTGACTCGAGCTTGTACCTTAGGGGAGGGTAAAAAGTGACAGTTTATACAGATAGTCAATATGCTTTCTCCACTGTACATGTTTTCGCTCAACAATGGAAGAATAGGGGAATGGTTACTGCGACAGGCAAACCAATAAATCACAGAGATTTAATTTTACAGTTGTTAGATGCAGTGCAACTACCACTTCAGATAGCGATATATAAATGTTCTGCACATACCAAAAGAAAATATCCTGTCTCCAGGGGAAATACCCTTGCTGATATGGCTGCAAAAAAGGCGGCTCAAGAAAATGATTTGCTTTTACATGATAATGATATGGAGCCCGGACACCTCTTAGACTTAGAGACACTAAAAGTAATGCAAATATTGACAACACAGAAGGAAAAATGTCGTTGGGTAAAATATGGTATCACTCAACAGAGTGGGTTGTATAGGGTGTCAGATGGCAAAATGGTATTACCCTCAAACCTTTTTAGGTATGCGGCATTGGTTAGCCATGGGCCTGCCCATGTAGGAGTACAGACGGTGATTCAAATAGTGTCTAAGGTGTTTTGGTGTAAGGGGTTTTCAACTTATGCAAAGCAATTCTGTTTATCTTGTTTATTATGTACAAAGTATCATGCTCAGGGGGGAGTTAAAAAGTCTCAGCAGGCATTCCCCACCCCTCCATATCCATTCCACACACTCTGTATGGACTTTATTGAATTGACACCCTCAGAGGGAAAAAGGTTCTGTTTAGTCATTATTGATGCTTTTTCTAAATGGGTAGAAGCTTTTCCAGTAAAGCACCCGAATGCACAAACAGTAGCAAAACTTTTGACTACAGAAATAATTCCCCAATTTGGTTTTCCAAGACGCATTTACAGTGATAATGGGTCTCATTTTGTTAACCAGATTGTTCAGAAGTTGGGTCAAGTGTTTCAAATTGATCTTAAATACCACTGTGCTTACCATCCCCAATCAGCTGGACTGGTGGAAAGACACAACGGTGTCTTGAAGAGTAAGCTCCGCAAACTGATGGCAGAAACACATAGTTCATGGACTGCGTGCCTTCCTTTGGCACTCCTGTATATGCGAATCTCACCTTCCTACAAAGGACTTACACCATTTGAACTTTTGTTTGGGAGACCATATTACGTCCCGCAGTGGCAAGGATTGTTGCCAGCGGAACGTGAGGGGGGTGAGGATCTAGCGGATTATATGAAGAAGCTGCTAAATGTCAAATCTCTTGTAACCAATGACTCCTTTGCAGATTCCAGAAATGAAACCTTGTTAAGCGTGGCACCCGGGGACTGGGTGTGGATCCGAATTGTGAAGAGAAAGAACTGGTCATCCCCCAGGTGGAAAGGCCCATACTAAGTACTAATCTCGACACCTATGGCTGTAAAGATCGCTGAGAGGAGTCCAACTTCGTGGATTCATATCACCCACTGTAAAAAACTCAAGGCTCTTCCTTCTGCCATTGATGTTGGTCAAACTCCACCGGACCTCTGAGTGCAAAGTCTGGCTACAAAGGGGGATTAGCCCAATAGGGATTAGTTCGTCTCAAACCCAGTAAAGAAACCAACGGCACGAGGTAGTCCTTAGGGAGGATGGCCATGTTCAACTGGTACTTGAACTGTCACATGATGATGACTTTGGTGGCAAAAGTAAATATGTCCATATGAGAAGGAACAGTTGCAAGAGAAAAAGGAATGGTGGTGATGCAAGTGCAAACAAGTGTTACTACTGTGTTTAAGGTGAAACTTTGTGAAGGAATTTTGGACTGTTCTGAATGGAACAATAATAATTTCTTGACTCGTGCAAAATACTTGTGCAATAGAGACTGTACGTCCTGGTCAAATGTTTGGTGGTCAACAGATGTGAATGGAATGGGAAACAAGTGGTGCAGTGATACCAGAGAAAGATAAAAGCAGGCAACAAAGAATAAAAATTGTGCATTCCCAAGGTACCGGAGCAGTTACTATAACCATTGTGTCACCACAAGAAAGTGATTCAGGAGTTTATGGGATCGGAGTGTCTCTAGAACTGATCCTTTGGGGACCCTCCAACTTAAAGTACAAAGCCTTAAGAATGCTACAAGTAAAGCAGATTTTGCCTTCACAGAAGAAGAACAATTGTTACTTGAGATGGGATTCATACACCATAATGAATGGTTATCTTGGGTTAGATATAGTACCCGAGAAGCACATCGTGAGAACTGTTTTTCTTGTGCTGAAGGTAAACAGCAACCAGCGACAGTCCCATTGATGCAAGATGAAGGTAACCTAACGTGTCTGTTAAAATTATTCTTCAACAAAACTGAAGATAAATGCAAAAATGAAACTCAGCGTTTTCCAGTCATAAGCAAAGTTGAGAAACCGCCTGCAGTGATTTCCTATCCAGGTTCGTATATGTGCATTTCCAGAGATGGCACAGGGAAAAATTATGGCAATATGGGACAGAACTATTGCAATGTTACTGTGAATGGCAATGAGAATCCATTTCTGGAGAACCAAACTCATAGTTTAGCAGACGTATGGTGGTTATGTGGAGACAACAAACTCAGATCCAGGCTTACGATTTCCTGGAAGGGAACTTGTGCACTTGTAAAGTTAATTCTGCCATTCTACATTTTCCCAGTTCCAGCAAGCAATTTTGTAAGAGAACTTGAAATAAAGCCGAAGTGGTTGAGCAGGAGAAAAAGAGAGGCACCGAAGCAATCCTTCGATAACGGTGTCTACATCGATATCATTGGCGTACCAAGAGGCGTACCTGAGGAATAGAAAGCAATAAACCAAATAGCAGCTGGTTTTACATCCATCTTTGTCTGGATTCAACCTAATAAGAATGTGGACTGGATTAACTACATTTACTATAACCAGCAGCGTTTTGTGAACTATACCAAAGATGCATTGAAAGGAATTGCTGAACAACTGGAGGCCACTTTGCAGGTGGCATAGCAGAATCGTAGTGCGTTGGATATCCTCCTGGCCAAAGAAGGAGGAGTTTGCAGGATGTTTGGGAATTTCTGTTGTACGTATATTCCAATCAACACTGTGCCTGATGGAAGTATCACTCGAGCTTTGAAAGGTTTGGAGATGTCATCCGAAGAATTGGCAGAGAACTCTGGGGTAAGTAATCCCTTTACAGACTTTCTACAAGCGTGGTTTGGAAAATGGAGTAATCTCATCAGCAGTTTCCTGGTGTCCATTGGAGTCGCTGTGGCTATCGTGGTAGTATGTGATTGCTGTTGTATACCCTATATCAGAGGTCTTCTACAAAGACTGGTTGATACTGCTGTTACGATGATGATGTACCAGCAATTGCAACAGACTGGTGAAGGTGAATACATTGAAATGTGACTTTTTGCAAATGTTTTTGAAGTTTAAAAATTTGTCTTGCCAATGAAGTAATGTATGCAAAGAAAAACTTAGTTTTTACCATATACTGCTGAAATAAAAAGACAAATAAAAGTGTTTTCAGGGGGGAAATGTTAACAGAAAAAGTTTTAAAAACATACTGTTGTCTTTTTCCTCTTCTTGCAAAGTGAACATGTTATTTGTTGGGATATGCCTATCAAAGATGGGCCTCATCTATGAACAAAATGCAGCATTGCTTATGAACCTGAATAATAACTGTTTTCTGCATTTCAGAATGGAGAGATTTGGTTATAGCTTAGTGAAGCCTGGGATAAGGACGCACGGCCGAGTAAGAGTTAATTTACTGAAGCAGGCTGTGTCTCCTGGAAAATTTGAACTACCATTGTTGAACTGAACATTCTGTACTTCTTGAACATTCTGTACTAACTGTTGGTTTGAGGTGATTTGTGATAAACATGTTTATCCTATATGTTTTTCATAGCCAACTGTCAACGGTCTGAAATGTAACACAAAGTTGTTTTGCTTGCAGTATAAAAGTTGATGTCAGTAAACAAGTTGACCAGAGGAGATCATCTTGGCCAACATGCTGTGTAATTTGGTTAGCTGCTAATAAAGAAGTTTTTCATCACCTGAGGCAGATGCGACTCGTTTGAATTTTTCTTCTGACATCAATGATAACCCCCAGCTTGCAATCATCTACAAATTTAGTCAACCATAAATCTTCAGCATTTGCTTCCATTTCAGAGAAATAAATGTGAAAAGGAGCGGGCTCAGTACAGAGCCTTGGGGAACTCCACTAGTGACTGGCCTCTTGGTGGAGGTGGCCTCACCTATTTTGACTTCCTGGGTCCTATCAATGAGTCTGTCATTGAGATTGACTTGTCTACTTTCTTTATAAGGTGTTAAGCTGTACATAATAATAATATAAATATGAGGTTGTCAGAGGGTCTTATTCTGAAATATCAGTGCAAGGATATTTTCTATTGAAGCTAGGGTGGGATTCAGGTTAGAATGCCCTTTGTAAATTGAGCAGGTACTGTCAAGTCTGAGTGTCACAAAGTAGTTTATATCATTTATAATGGGTGGTACATAGGCCTGTCTGCTCATTTACAAACAGTATTGTTACTTTTCTACACTGTATTACATTGCCTGATAAAATATAAAAAAATTATTTAGCTTTGTTTCAACAGTGTGATCTAACTTTCCATGTGATGCTTTAATTGTTTTTGGTCCCCTAGACCTCATGGTACTGGCCCAGCCCCCAGTGCTCCACTTCTATGCCAAGTCTACCAGCCATCCTCCTATCCCTAGAGTTTTCTGGCATTTTCTGGATACAGTCATGGATCCTAAAGGTACCCTGGGAGCTCAACCATCTGTGCTTCCTTTCTGGGGAGTTTCATTTTATATGCCCTACCTGCTTTCCCTTTCCCCACCCCCATGCTCATCGACTATATTTGAGGACAACTCTCCTGTATCAACCAAACCTCACCTTAGGAAGCAACATCAGTGAGCACCCTCCATCCCACCCTTTTGCTCCCTGTCACCTGAGCTGCTAATCGAACGCAGGTCAGCTAGGCCATGGTTAGGGCTTTACCACTTTAAGCCACTTGAGCAGGGCAGCTGGGCTGTAGTTAAGGATTTATCGCTCTGCACCACTTCAGTGGCAATTTTCATTTTTAGGATGATCTATTTGTTGATGGTGGATGGTTTTCAGTAAGAAGCATTTATTTGAGATTACACTTTTCATGAGTAAAAGCTCATTATATCTTATAAATTCTGCTGCAACTGTTGGGCCACTATGAGGGATTGTGGCTACCACTGTTGGGGAATTGAGTTATCCCTGTATTTTTCCCTATTATAGTTAGCATGAATTTACTCTTTTTTGATAACTTCTAACAGTTGCAAAAACTATAAACAGAATAGTTACACTTAAGTAGAGGTTGGGTGGTTACCACACACACATGCTCATGCTGGTGTAAAATACTGCAACAAAGACCACTATTTCATAAAGCAATGAGTCTTTATTGAACAGAAGAAAGATACTGGTGAAGACTCTCTTTGTGTACATTGAAGCAATAAAACTACACAAAGGACTATTTCTGTTCGTCCACAAAAAAGTCTCTCAAACCAGTTTTGTCACAATCAAAAGGTTCTTTTCACCATCTTTCTTCTTTTTTGATTTCCTAATAGAAGATGTATAAGCTTCCTTGGAGTATTCTGGAAGGTCTTTTTTGTAACACAGTCCTACAAACCAGTATTCTATGCATAAACTCCCACATCATTACGAGGCCAACTTCTCTAACAGGCCCACAAGCCCACCTTTAATGTTCATTAACTTAACCTTTCTATCTAACGCAAAAATATATAGGTCTGTTTTAAAGAATCAACATTGCTTAGATTATGTACAAAATGCTATTTACATCAATGTTTTTATTTATGTATTTTCATTTATGTATGTTCAGTTTAGTGACATTTTGATATATCATATTGCAAGGACTTCCACACACTTTAATATTCACATGCATACATATATACTATGGATTTTGATTAAATTGGGTCCACAAGTAACTGAAAATGCAACTTGTAAGCTGAGCAACATCTGCTGTATCCAAATTTGTGTAGTATAGGTTGTAAAAATACATGGTCTCACCAATAAAACATTCTAATATACAGATTTCACCACCACTCATACAGAAAGTGTAAACGTAGTTCAAACTATAAATGTAGTTCAAAGTATATACATTTAAAATGGTGTAGTTATTGCAACTGAGCACTGAATTTCCACTTCTCGTTTCGACAAATACACAAGATCCTTGCATCCATCAGAGCTAACACCTCTTTGGCAAATGTGGTCTACACTCTTGTGGGAGGAAAGGGTAGACTCTGCCCTTCTGAGCTGGGAATCTCTGGATAAAGGCTTATTGTGCCTGCTTATTTGAACTGTTTCTTTCAGAAATTGTTGTGCCTTGTTTGCTGTAGCATAGACTAGATTCAGACCTGCTGAATCTAGCTTTGTTTGTATAACTTGAGCACTAATCCAGGCCTTCTTTTTTGGAGTAGGTTCCCTTGCACCCTATTGTGTGTGTGTGTGCAATTAGAACTTGCCTGATTAATGACAGCTGAAACAGGTCTCAGTTTTGAGTTTTCTTATTGGTTAATTGACTAAGTTGTTAAAACCAGTTTGCTCGTTTGCCACTGTTACAGTTAAAAAAAAAACTTCTAGCTTCTTTTTCTGCCTTTCCTGTCAGGTTTGGCACTCAAACCTGATTCTTTGAGCTCAGCACTTTTCTTAGAACTCATTGTAAGCACTAGATAGTCTACAAATTGCTACAGCACTTGGCTTTCCTTACTAGTAAAGAGGAAAACAGTTTTACTACTTAAATAAATACGCATCTATCCAGGCATGTCTAAGAGTCAGCTGCCGATGTTTTCTGCTGTCTACCTGGTGAATCTGGGTATCTTGGTACAATGTAGCAATTGCCTCATGTACACAGACAACTCTCTCCTCCTACCACCCAACACTACAGCCTGTGAGAGATGCACTTATATAACCAAACTGGAAGCGAAGCTCTCTCCAGCCATGACTGGACTAGTCAGTCAAGAGGAGAAGGTAAACACCTGCACCACACCACACTCAACACATAGTCCTTCAAAACCTACACCCCCAAAACCCTCACATAGTAACACAAAACACACACCTACATTCATGGAGGCTCTTAAAAATCTGCCCAAGCAAGAGAGACCTCCGAAACTGAAATGCAAGCAACCACTACCCCCAAACACAACCCAAGTGATACATAGCTCACAAAACCAGTGTGCCACTCAACCCAATGCACTAGTCATAGGTGACTCAATAGTTAGGCACATTGATGTCCCACTGACCAGGCTAAACAAGGAGAAAGTTACAGTCTGCTGCCTGTTGGGTGCCAGGATCCACCACATAACGCATGCACTCCAGTCACTCCACAACAAGTAAAAATATGACTCAGTCATTGTCCATTTTGGAGTGAATCACCTGAGACGTACCTCCCTGGACTACATGAAAAGATACATACAGGAGCTCTCGGATCCTGTAGCCCAGGCAGGTATGACCCTAGCCCTGAGTAGCATCCTGCCATTGCCCAGAATGATACCACAGTACAAGAACAAAATGATTGACTGCAACAATTGGCTAAGCTTCTGATGTCATTCTAAGGGGATCCAGTATCTGTCTGCTTGGGATGACATGACAGACAGACCACGATGCTTTGCCAGAGATGGCCTGCACCTGTCGCCCCTGGGATTCCAGATACTGCCTAAGGCTCTTGCCACCCCTATAATGCCTTTTTTAGGCAAGGATCAAATGACAAAATCACCACCGTAACAGGTACAACCAAGCAAAATCTGAGGGTATTGCTACTTAACGCTAGAAGTCTAAACCTCAAAATGCACTCACTCGAGGCACTCCTTAAAATGGAGAACATCGACATCTGTGCAGTGCCAGAGACCTGGTTCAAGGCTCCAGAGAGCACCCATGCACTATCAGGCTATAATTCATACCACACCTTTCGGCCACTTAACCTGGACCGAAAGACTAAAGGTGGAGGTGTGTCCATATTCATTAAGGATATCCACACCTCCAGGCTAGTTGCCCAATATAATGTATCCAAAATTCTCCAAGTGCAACTAACACTGGGCAAGACTGCAATCCAAACTGTAGCTTGCTACAGAGACCCCATCATGCCCCAAGATTCCCAATCCACTTTTCTTAACATACTGGAAAATACTGGGTCTATATTAGAACACCGAACATTTAAAATGTCAAGTGTTCTAATATCGACCCATTTTCAGCTAACACTGAAAATATCGAAGAAGCAGAAAACCGAATTCTTTACTAGAGAAAGAATGCGGTTGTCCTTTTCTGTTGCTTCGGTATTTTCAGCGCTCTGTTGGAAAGTTAAGGGTCGGTTTCAGGTAAGTGTGAGATTGAGTCCGGGTTAGGTATGTGTGCGATTGTGTGGACATGAGGGTTAGGGCGGGTTAGGTGAGTTTGGGTTAGGGCGTGGGTGAGGTGAATGTGCGACAGTGACGGACGTTAGGGTTTGGGTTAAGGTAAGTGGATAGTTAGTGGTGTGTGTATAGTTTAGTGTAGGGTTAGGTATAAGATTTTAGGTGTATGTGTGTGGATTGCTGTTTGTTTGGTGTGCTTGTGTTGTGTGTATGGGTTTTGGAACAGCAAATGTTTTCCCTACGAAAAAATTTGCTGTTCTGAACGTTCGATGTTTGGTATTTTTGATTGGTAGGGTTCGATATTAGAACACTCGACATTTTGAATGTTTGGTGTTCTAATATAGACCCAAAATATTAAGGTACATTCCAATACCTTAATACTGGGTGACTTCAACTACCCTGCCATTAACTGAGAAAACTACACATGTACACATGTACCAATACATTTGCTCAACATTTCTTGAAATTCATAAACTCCAATGCCTTGGATCAATTTATCCATACCCCCACCAGGGGCAGCAATATCCTAGACCTGGTCATTACCAGCATGGGCGACTGATGCTTCACACCAGAGGTCAGCTCCTTGGTCAGATCCGACCATAAGCTAATCACCCTAGACATCCACATCCCGTCCCCACCCCCCATTAAAGAAACCACTGTAAAAAACTTCTCCAAAGCCAACGTCATGCTTCTTAAGACAGAAGTGGTAAACTTCACAACACCCATACAGTCGGAAAATAGAAGTACGACTGTTGAATCTTACACCAATGCTCTGTATGAACACATACATGAGTGCATGGATCGTGCCATCCCAAATCGAACCAAGATGCTCTCCTCCAAAAAAAGAAAGCCAATCTTGTGGTCCCCTGCCATAAACAAACTCTACAACAGAAGGAAGAAACTGTTGCAAAAAATAGGGTAAAATCCCATGTTTGGAAAAATTACCTTATCAACCTCAATAAGAAGCTGAGATCCCTCATAAAATCCTCCAAAGCTAGTTACAAAAACAAAATCGCCACAGATTCTAAAGACAACCACACGGCATTCTACAGTTATGTCAAGAATCTCAGTGGCAACACTCAGATCTACTATGAGTTACAGCACAATGGAACTAAATATACAGAACCAACTGCTATTGCCAACATCCTGGGAGATAGGTTCAGTGCTAACTTTAGCCCCTTCTCATCCTCTAAAGGGTCTATCTCAATACCAGAAGAATGCAAAGTCCCAGTAATCACGGCCGCCCAGGTAAAAAATGCACACCCCAAAGCCAAGAATACAGCATCCATGGGTCTAGACAACATCCCAGGCTGTGTTATGCAGGAACTACAAAACGAACTGGCACCTCACCTAAGTTCCATGTTCAATCATAGCCTCACTTCAGGCTTTGTGCCTTATGAATGGTGCACAGCTACAGTTATCCCACTCCAAAAAGGGGGAGCCACCACAGACCCTAGGAACTACCGCCCCATTAGCCTGATGAGCCTGATCGGCAAGGCCATGGAGTGTATCATCATGGAACTTATAAACAAAGACATAGGTAACCTTCAAACTCTGGACCCCACACAGCTTGGGTTTGTGAAAGATAGATCATGTCTCCTAAACTTGATTGACTTCTTTGAAGCAGTCAACAGAGCCGTAGATGAGGGTAAGGTGGTTCACACAGTTTATCTAGACCTCGCCAAGGCATTCAACACCATCCCACACTCGGTAATCATATATACACTCAATAAACTAGGCATAAACCCCTATGTCATGCAATGGGTTGCCAACTGGTCTGGCTCATTGATAGAACCCACACCGTGAAAGTAGCTAACTCCAAATCTGACTCCAGACCAGTGACAACTGCAGTACCACAGGGTTCATTTCTGGGTCCTCTTCTGTTTGGCATCTACTTCTCTGAAGTTCAGGCTAACACAGAGGGTCTATGGCTAACAAAGTTTGAAGATGAATGCAAACTAGGTGCCATTACTGAATCCTCTAATGATGTGGACATTCTACAAAAGGGCCTCACTGAGACGGATGCCTGGTGTCAAAGCCTTGGCCTCAAGCTCAATGCCAAAAAATGCATTGTCATTTCCTTTGGGAAAAACTCTGTGCCCATGAACTACCACATAGGCAGTAGTACACTTAATACCGAATGTGTGATAAGAGACCTAGGGACACAGGTGGACAGTAGTCTCTCCTTTGATAACCACATCGCCACAGTAGTCAGGAAATCCTTCTATTTGGCACACCTCATCACAAAAGGTTTCTCATCCAGAAAAAAGGAGGTCATTGTTCCTCTCTACTCATCCCTCATTAGACCTATTATAGAGTACAATGCCCTGTTTGGTATGTACCTCAAAAGGCATCTACAACAACTGGAAAGGCTGCAGAAATACCTCACAAAAAGGATCACTGGCCTCAAACAGGTGCCCTATGCAGACCGTCTAAAAAAATGCCAGCTCTACTCCATTGCATATTGCCTACTCAGAGGTGATCTCTACCTAACATACAAAGCCATGTCAAACCCAGAGCTGTTGGACATGCTACACTTAAAAAAATCCTAATCCCTCTGAGCTACATGCTCCAGGGTCCTAAACCTTGTCACCACAATAAACAGAACATGTTGGAGGGATAGTTTCCTGTCACAGAGACTTCCCATTCTCTGGAACAGGCAACCCATTCATGTGAAACAGAGCACCTCATTAGCCCTCTTTAAGAAAAATCTTGATGAATGGATGGGAAATAGGAAATTCACCCCAGGGATCATTTCTGTGGCTCTGCTCGACAGGAGCACAAGAAAATAATTTTTTGGGTGGCGAAAGCCAGGGAATCTTTATGGTTAGGCTTATAAGGGCTGTTATCCTAGTACCTTCCTATGAACCTATGAAATGTGACCTCAGTTTAACATATCATCTGAATGATGGCAGGTTCAGGAGTTTATAGCTCTCTTGTGCTGTACTGCAGTGTCATTTAATGGGAAATTAACCCAAATACCTTGGGTAGTGAATAGACTACCATTACATGGTGGATGTGCCTGGAGAGCATACAGAGGGGTTTTAAAGTAAAACTGATGATACCTTTAAGAGACGTCTTCAAAGTATAGGATTTTTCCTAGCAGAGCAGGAAGAATCCAATGGCTGAGGGTATGGTTACAAATGGCTGACATGATGTTGCTTCAAGTAGCATATCTAGACACTCACAAAAGTAGTCTGTGCCCTCAGTTTGGAAGAAAATGAGCTAAGAGAAGAGCTGCTTGATTTAATAGACAAAGACAGATATATCAAGATCAATGAGAGAAATAGGCTGCAGAAAGTTAATAAAAGCCCAAAAGTCAGAAGCTTGATAAAACAAATGAACACAGTAATTAGGACTGTTCATATAGATTCCTGTGATATAACAGAAGTAAGGAGAATATATTACTGTGTTGCTAAATTAATAAGTGATAAGGTTCTACCACAGGAACACAGGGTAGCGAGGGAAAAGAGGGGGCGAAAGCGAATACCATCATGGAAATATCGAATAGAGAAAACAGTAAAGCAGCTAATAAAAGAAGTGTCATTGTTAGAAGATTAAAGAAGAGGGAACAGGTCAACAAAAATACTAAGAAAGATAGATGTGATAAAAGTAATGTGCAGTATTAGAACAGACCAGGATCTATTATGCAGTATTGGAGATAAACTAAAAATTTCAAAACAGGCGGAAAGACAGAAGATATGAAGATAAATATAATGGAAAAGCACAAAATAAGCAATTTACTGATGACCCAAAAAAGTTCTATAGGGAATTGGGAAATAAGGTAAAAGGAATTGAAAGGCCACCAAAAAAAAGTAGTAGAAGATACATTTTGGAGAAGTATCTATGAAGATCTTGTGGAACATAACAAAGATGTTAAATGGATAGAAAAAGTAAAAGAAAGAATAAGTTTAAAGGTAGAAAGTATGAAATGGGATGAAATAACCGCCAGAGAGATTGAAACAAAGCTAAGAAAAGCCTCTAACTGGAAAACCACAGGCCCAGATGCAGTACCTAACTTTTGGCTTAAAGTATTTACTTCTTTGCATGACGATCTTGCTGTGAGTAAGAACTATTTTATATGCACACCCTGAACACACACCACACTGGTTAATGTTCCTACTTAAAAGTGAACCTGCAAGCTACCGTAAAAATTATAAACCAATAACTTGTCTTCCAACGACGTATAAACTATACACGGGAATTGACGCCGACAGAGTTTATAGTCATTTAGAAGAAAAATCAATTATGGCAATAGAACAAAAGGGCAATAAAAGAAAGTCATATGGAACAAAGGATAATTTGTTGTTAAACAAAGTTATAGTGAGAACTGTCAGAAGGGGAAGAATCTAAGTATGACATGGATTGATTACAAAAATGCATTTGATAATATCCCACATTCATGGATAAAAGAGTGCTTAAAAATGCATAAGATACACCCTACACTGATTGATTACATTACAGTAACTAAAACAGTGGCAGACCACTTTGCAATTAAGCCATGATAAAGAACAGATTGTTATCCCAGGGATAAAAATCCAAAGGGGGATTTTCCAGAGGGACTCTGTCACCATTGCTATTCTGCCTTGCCATTAACCCATTAAGCGGTTTACTTAACAGCTTTGGCCATGGCTATAATTTGGCTTCTAGAAAACAACAAAGTTTAAAGACTTTGCATCTTCTCTTTGTTGATGATTTAAAGCTGTACAGCACAGCTGCAGGTTGTCAAAACTTTTTCAGATGATATTGGAATGTCATTTGGTCTTGATAAATATGCAAGAGCAACCTTTATAAAAGGAAAGCTGCAGCACCAGGAAAGCATCAGTTTGGGACAAGAATGTGATATAAAAGAACTAGAGCAAGAGGGAGTGTATAAATATTTGGGCTATCAGCAAACTTCTTCAGACAACATTTGATACTCAGTATAGGTATAAATATCCTCCACTCGAAGTCAATTAACTAATTAATTAACATTCACAACAAAAGGCTTTTTGGTTAAAATACCATCGACTGAAGAAAAACATTCATAAATGTGTTGAAAATCAGTCTATAGAAAACATATAAAAATAAATATACTACAAAAAGTATCATCCAATTAAATATATATACTAACTATAATAAATTTTAATACAAATAAGTACAAAAACTAATTAAACAAGTGCTAGCATTCACTTTACTGCTCCTTGTGTTAGCTGATGGAGAGGTATTCTCAATCTATATTAAAATACAGTTCCAAGTTAAAAACAAATTAAATGAGTGATTAAGTTTATTCTTTTGCCGCATTGCAACTAAACAATAAATAATAAAGTCATCCCTTAAGGCTTTTGAGTTTTAATTCTTATTGAGGTTGATAAGGTAGTTTTTTTACATCGGCAAGATAGAGAGGAGACTCCGTGACCGTATGTATGAGCACCTTTATGCCATCGATAAAAACAAACAAGGCAATGCCCTAGCCAAACATATCGCAGAATTTCCGGGTCATCACTTTAGATTTCTAGTTATTGATCAGCCAGTATTTGATGAAAGAGGTGGTCCTGTACCATTACGATTGGAAGAATTGGAATTATTCTGGCAGATCAGACTTAATGCTTATAACCCACCAGGGATCAATGAAAGTTGCAGCCTGAGTAGTGTATTAAAACTCAAAAGCCTTAAGAGATGACTTTATTATTTATTGTTTAGTTACAATGCGGCAAAAGAATAAACTTAAACACTCATTTAATTTGTTTTTAACTTGGAACTGCATTTTAATATAGATTGAGAATAACTCTAACAGCTAATACAAGGAGCAGTAAAGTGAATGCTAGCACTTGTTTAATTAGTTTTTATACTTATTTGTATTAAAATTTATAATAGCTAGTATATATATTTAATTGGATGATACTTTTTGTAGTATATTTATTTTTATATGTTTTCCATAGACTGATTTTCAACACATTTATGAATGTTTTTCTTCAGTGGATGGTATTTTAACCAAAAAGCCTTTTGTTGTGAATGTTAATTAATTAATTAGTTAATTGACTTCGAGTGGAGGATATTTATACCTATACTGAGTATCAAATGTTGTCTGAAGAAGTTTGCTGATAGAGCAAATGAAAAGCGCTTTACATTATATTAAATTTATATTGGGATTTTATTGGGGTGCTACTGGTTTTGCTTTTGCCCGTTTTCTTTGTGATTTCAGTTTGGTTTATTTAACATTTATAAATACTTGGGAACGGATGAAGGATCAGCAATAAAACATGAACAAATGCGAATAAAGCTCAGTAAAGAGTACTTTGGAAGACTTAATTTAATCCTGAAAACAGCATAGACATCTAGGAACAAGATCCAAGCCATAAATCAATTCGCTCTTCCTGTCCTAACGTACAGTTTTGGAGTGATCAAGTGGCCCCAAAAAGTGTTGGATAGACTGGATATTAACACAAAAAGGATGCTTCATGCTCATCAAATGATTTATAAAAATCAGTATATACCAAGATTATATATTCCCCATTCCGAAGGAGGGAAGGGCCTCCTTGAAATTGATTACATGCATAGATCTGCAGTCGTGGGACTCCATGCATCCCTACTGACCTCACAAGATCCAAATGTAGTGAAAGTTTTGAAACATGAGGAGAATAAATCTAAGATGACATCTCTGCTTAAGTTAGCAGAATTGTATCAATGTCAAGCAGGAATGGAAATCAAACCAGAAGTGGATAAAAAACAGGCAGCAACTGAATGTGCTAAAAAAGAAAAGAAAGAATATAAGGTGAAGGATGAGATGAGAAGGCAAGAAATGTGGAAAAAACATAAATGTAGTTGCAAGTATAAAAAACTTCTGGAAGAGCCTCATGTTGATGAAGAATGAACACGGGAATGGTTAAGGAGAGGTGAATTCACATCAAGAAATGAAAGGTTAATATTGGCAGCCCAAGACAGTGGGCTACGTACACGCTGGTTTACTAAGTCCATTGAACATCTGGGAGAAACAGACATATGTATGTTTTGTAAAACCGAATTGGAAACGGTAACACACCTTGTTGCTGGTTGCGACATGCTAATGGTAGAGGGTCTGTATACTGAAAGGCATAATAATACAGCAAGACTGTTACACTGGAGATTGTGCAAACATTATGGTATCAAAGTGGCTGAAAAACATTGGAAACATGAGCCACAGAGAATCATAGAAAATTATGACGTTTATATCACATGGGATCACCCAATACCATAGGTTCATAGGTAGGTACTAGGCTATCTGCCCGAGGGCATTTACAAGCCTAGCCTGAGTGTGTCAGCTTTTGCTGCCCCATTGATTCATTTACTGAGCCTCTGTCAAGCAGAGCCAATGAAGTGATCCCAGGGCTGTATTTTCTGTTACCCATCCAATCGTCAAGGTTTCTCTTGAAGAGTGTTAGTGAGGGGCTCTGCCTAATGTAGTTAGGAATTTTGTTCGAAAGCATGGGGAGTCTCTGTGACAGGAATCTATCCCTCCAGCATGTTCTATTTATTGTTGTGGTGAGGTTTAGCTCACTAGAGCTCATGGCTCGCAGTGACTTGGATTTCTTTAGGTGGAGCATGTCCATCAATTCTGAGTTGGACATGGCTTTGCAAGTCAGGCAGAGATCATCTCTGGGTAAGCGATATGCCACTGAGTACAACTGGAGTTTTTTCAGTCGGGCTGCATAGGACATATGTTTGAGGGCAGTAATCATCTTGGTGAGGTACTTTTGTGGTCTTTCCAGCTGTTGTAAGTGTCTTGTGAGGTACATCCCAAATGGGACATTGTACTCTATGATGGGTCTGATGAGTGATGAGTAGAGGGGCACTATAACCTCTTTATTTCTAGATAAGAACCCTTTAGCAATTATATGGGCCACATAGAAGGATTTCCTAACTACTTTGGCAATATGATTGTCAAAGGAGAGATTACTATCTACCTGGGTCCCCAGATCTCTTATTACCTCTTTTGTATTAAGGGGGCTGCCACCTATGTGGTAATTGGTGGGTGTTTTGTTTTTCGCAAATGGGATGACTATGCAGTTTTTGGCATTTAGCTTGAGGCCATGAGTTTGACACCAGGTGCCCATCATAGTAATGCCCTTTTAGAGGATGTCCGTGTCAGCCGGAGAGTTATTTATGGCTCCCAGTTTGCAGTCATCGGCGAACTTGGTTAGCCATAGTCCTCCAGTGTTTGCCTGCACTTCTAAGAAGTATATGCGGAACAGTAGGGGTCCCAGGACTGAGCCTTATGGGACAGCACGTGACTGGTTTAGAGGTGGACCTGGAGCCCACTATTCTTACCATGTGAGTTCTGTCCGTAAGCCAGTTGGCAACCCATCTTGTGACACAGGGGTTTATGTTCAGGCGGTGAGTTTTTCTATAATACCTGAGTGGGGAATTGTGTTGAAAGCCTTGGTGAGGACAAGGTAGGTTGAGTGAACCACCTTTCCCTCATCTATGGTCTTGGTGACTGTCTCGCATAAGTCAACCAGGTTTAGTAGGCATGATCTGCCCTTAACAGAGCCGAACTGGGTCGGGTCAAGTGTTTGTAGGTTCCCAATGTCTTTGTTAATGAGTTCCATGATGATGCGCTCCATAGCCTTGCAGACCAGGCTTGTCAGGGTTATGGGGCAATAGTTACCAGGGTCAGTTATGGCCCCTCCTTTGTGGAGTGGAATAACCATTGCTGTGCGCCATTCTATGGACATGTAGCCTGTGGAGAGGCTGAGGTTGAACAGCGTGTTTAGGTGGGAGTTAGTTTGTGCTGTAGTTCGTGCAAGATGCAGCCTGGGACACCATTTGGCACCACTGACGCTGTGTTTTTGGCTTTTTAAAGGGCTGTTTTCACCTGTGCATCTGTGATTTCCAGGACACTACACTTTTCTGGTATTGTGGGCCCTTTTGGGGGTGAGAGGGAGGTGAAGTTTGCACTGAATCGATCTGCCAGGATGTTGGCAATATCAGTAGGTTCAGTATATTTTGTGATATTTTGCACCAGCTCAGAGCATATCTGCGAGTTGCTACTTAGATTCTTGACATAGCTAAAGAAGGCTTTGTGGTTATCTTTCGAATCCTTGGCTATTTTTCTTTCGAAGTTAGCCTTGGATGATTTTATGAGGGACCTTAGTTTCTTACTGATACTGAGACTGTGTGGGCGGGGCTTGGGGTGGTGGTGGACTTGGGGGCTGCTGTGTTGGCAGGGGGGGTGAGGGCTGTGTGTGGGGGGCTCTGGTTGCAACCCCCCCTCAGAGATGTCTTTCCTTCTTGGGAGTTGCTTTTTTTCTGAACTAATTTCCTCCTTCTATTGTATAGCCTGTTTATGGCAGGGGTCCACCAGACTGGTTTCCTTCTCTTAGGGGAGTGAGTCTTGGTTTTGCTAGGGTTGGCACAATCCATGCATCCTTGTAGGTGCTCATAGAGTGCATTTGTAAAGGTTTCTGCATCTTGGGCAGCATTATCTTTTAGCGTGGGGGCTGTGAAACTTACCACCTCTGTCTTAAGATGAAGTTTGCTTTAGAAAAGTTTTTCACTGTGGTTTTCTTGGTTGGGGGTGGTGGTGGGGTGTGGACATCCAGAGTGATTAGTTTATGGTTTGATCTAATGAGTGATGGGTTGACCTCCGATGCGGAACACCTGTCGCCCATGTTGGTGATGACCAGGTCCAATATGTTTTCACCTCTGATAGGGGAGTTTACCAGTTGATCCAGGGCGTTTGAGTTGATAAATTCCAGGAAGAGCTGAGCCTGGAAATTTGTACTCGAGTAGTTTTCCCAGTTAAAGATAGGGTAATTGAAATTGCCCAATATCAGGCTGTTTGGTAGGACCTTCATGTTTTCCAGTGTCTACAGAAAGGTGGAGTGGTGGTCCTGGGTCATGGAGGGTGATCTGTAGCAGGCCACAATTTGTATTGCAGATTTGCCCGATGTTAGTTGCACATGGATGATCTCAGACGTATCATGCTGCGCCACTAACCTGGAGGTGCAGGTATCCTTGATGAATATGGATACACCCCCTCTTTTTGTGTTTAGGTCCCTGTTCTGTGGCCGAAATGTATGGTATGAGTTGTAGCCCGGTAGTGCTGGGGTGCTCTCTAGAGCCTTGAACCAGGTTTCAGTTATTGCACAGATGTCGATGTTCTCCATACTGAGGAGTGCTTTGAGCATGTGCATTTTGAGATTTAAACTCCTTGCGTTGAGAGTAGCATAACCCGCATTTTTTTATTTGTTCAAAAGACAGATGCTAGAAAACCAGATATAGTGGCCCAAGAAAAGAAGACAAAAGTAGCATTGATCATTGAAATTGCCACACCTAGTGACTACAGTGTCTTGTGTACGAAGCGACACAAAGTCACGAAATACCTTGATCTGCAGGCAGAAACGAGAGCCATATGGAAGAAAGTAGTAGGAGCAACTGGTCTTATAACAAAGAATCTACAATCATACTTAGATATGTTACCAATTCATGTAACACCGTGCGAATTGCAGGAGGAGTCATTACTGGGCATATTGCGGGTGCTGCGAAGAGTACTTTTGGCTAACATCAAAGGGTGAAATAATACTAATTTCATGAACTTTAATTGTACTTTGACTTAGGAATGGGGTCCATTCCCATCATGGCATTAGAAATCCAAAAGATTTGGAGAAATTAAAAACAGTAGACATGCACAACTTTGAGATTTAAGAGATCTCAAAGTGCAGCTAACTGCTGCTGTTTGACATGAATGACTTAATTTGATTGGAGCAGAGTCCCAGGATGTCACCCCAGTATGTAATTCACTTTATTGGAGTAACACTCACAGATCACTTAAAGGTGTCCCCTGTGGCAGACACCCAAGAAATGAAGAGTGGCTGCACAGTTTGAGCTGAAAACTGTTGGTTGGCATGTGACAGTGTAGGATGTCCTTTTTATCATGCCAAAACAAGAAAAAATGGCTTAGAAATGGATATATAGTGGTCTAGATAGCTATTAGGCATAGCCAAAAAAAAAAAATCAATGCTACACATAGCTTACAAGGTGATGAAGCAGACGACAATTCTTCTGAAGCAGAGAGTGACCATCAAAAGGAAGAAAAGCACAACATAGTATGGTCAGGAATAGCATGCATATTAGAGTACAGCTGCATGGTCTCAAGTACATTTATTATTTATTTATGGCACAACATAGTATGATCAGGAATAGCATGTGTATTAGAGCACAGCTGCACTGTCTCAAGTACATTTATTATTTATTTATGGAACAACATACTATGATCAGGAATAGCACACATATTAGAGCACAGCTGCATGGTCTCAAGTACATTTATTATTTATTTATTGACATTTGATTAAAGAATATAATGTTATATAATCTCAGTAATGTCAAAAGACAGATGGAGGTACCCTTCTATTTAATATCCCCCAATAACAATGTGAGAACGTAACCCTTGTTTTGCAAAGAGAACTTCTGATCTAAACATAATTACAGGTAGTACAGTATTAAGGAATGGTTATATGTTGAAGCACTGACCATCTTGATTGTACAGAACCAATTTCCAGTGTGTGCTGCGTGTCTTCAGTAATGTCAATAACATCCTTCCTTGGTATGTTATTGACATTACTGAAGACATATCCTACTTTATGCAGGACAGCCACTGCCTGGCCAGTTGTGTCCTGTGAAAAAAAACTTCAAAAACTTCAAAAATGTCAAATATCAGAATTAGAAATACTTTACTGATCCCTCTGGAAATTGATGAGAATTTTAGGACAAAAATGTTTCCTACATTTCCTTCAATACATATATAAATCCATTATTGTGTCTTTGAAACACTTAAATATTATATGAAACAGTATAAATCAAATTCTAAAAAGATAAGTTTTTATTTTGGCAATAAACTGAAGTCCAATCCTTTGCACTGGTTGTAGGTGTAGTTTGTCCTACAAAATCTCACATTTTCATACAAAAATCCCACATTGGCCACGTGGAGATGTGGCAGCCCTACAGTGACACTGTATGTAATTGTGCAAAAGCAGTACATGAAGTCAGGACACAACACACACACAAGGACAATTATCTATCTTGTGTTGATTTTCCACGAAGGGCAAGGTATTAGAGAATGAGGTAGTGAAGTGGGTAGGATACAGTTGTGTCACTGCTCTGACGTTGCCTTCATGTGAGTATCTTGGAACGGCAACAACAGTCTGAAAAGTGTCATGTAGGACTAAGGATTGTCAGACAGGGAATTAGCCACTCATCAGGCAATACAGACAGAATGATGACAAAAAACCCACACTGTATCATTTCAGTTACTTGTCTACAGATAGTGGAATCAAGTACAAATCCGTACAGTTGTAAGGTAGAAAGAGAAAGAAAACTGCTTAAGAGCATATCTGCAGACAGTAAGTCACCAACATGCAGCATGTAGTATGTATAGTAGGAGATACATGAGAACAGCACAAAATAAAATATAAAATTAATGGAATGGACCTCTCAACTGTCCAGAATTTTGCAGAATGCCCAGATTTTCATCTGATATTTTTGTTTTGTTCCTCATATAATTTGTGGTTTTCCTCCAAATCAGTGAAGATGAAAGTTGCTAAATAATGACATATATTTGAGCTCAGACTTCTTAGCCTTCAGAAAATGCATGATGATGCAAACTGTGTTATTCTAGCAGCTTTCTGAGTTTATATGAGCAATGTAGACTATAAAACAAAAGAAACCGAAGACTGACTACTCATGTTTGAACCCTGCGTCAGACATATGCCTTTTTACAGAGCTATTAGCAGGCAAGAAAACCATCACACTTGGCTACTATTCAGAGATCAGTTTGAACACGAAAAAAGAAACAAGACTGTTTCTACTACTGTTTGAAACGTGTATCTTTCAGATGCTTTCTACAGAAGCTAGGCCACTGGTGTCATAAAATAATTGCACTTAGCTAGCATTCAGAAATCAGCACAAGAACAAAATAAGAAATGAAATTAACAGAAAACTCTGTTTACCAATGTTTTAACTTTGCATTGCTTAAATGCTTTCCTGCAAGGTATTAGCAAGTCAAGTCATAACATTCCTGAAAAGCTAGTTTCTCTGTGGATAAATGTAAACACAGACCAGAATCAAAACAAAAAAATCCCTGGGATTGTCCCTTTACATAAGCAGGTGGTGCTAAACATTTCTTAATGTCAGGTCTTGCACCACTCTGGTGCTTAACTGATTTGTCTTTTTCCAAATGTCGGGGCATAATCAGTTCACTCCATCCACTACATTGTTTATACACCCATTGGTGACAATGAAGACATGGAACATACAGTTAAGATTAAAGAAAGAAATTACAAAGATATTTCAAAATTTATTAAGCACAAAGATGCAAGTAAAATGATGCAAAGGATTTGATAATAAGCATCAACAAAAGATTTAGTTAGAAAATAAAAAGTGAAATGTTGAAAAGTCCATTAAGTTATACATCAGGAGAAAGCAGCAAATAAGCGAGGGCATGTAGGCAGTGCGAAGGTTGGGGAAAGAATGGAAATGCGAATTATGAGCAGATATAGAAGATGAAGACTGGGAGGGGAAGGCAAGATACTGAATCATTTTTATGTATGAGAAGGTGGAAGACAAATATTTTCTGCATAAGCGGGTCATTTATGGAGACTCTAAGTAACACTGCAGCTGTGATAATTATATAGGTTAGTTTACCTAGGTATGGAACATGTACAGTGGAAGGTCTTACTTGGGTATTGTTTAAGCTGGGTTTTGAAACTCATCACTTTTGTCTGTCATTTTGAGGATGAGTTTTGAGATGTAGTTTGAGTATTGTATGACTTAGTAATTTGTGCAAGTGTTTCAGGTTTGTTAGAATAAGGACTAGGTAAGGGGATCACTTTTGTGTTGTGCATGCATGCATGTCTCAGACTGTATGTACAGTGGCAGTGTTACAGAAAGAGGCTTTCTAAGGTAATGTGCAGGGTTAGGGTTAGCAAGCATTGCTAAGGTGTTAGGGGAGGGGGCACTCCTACCTACCATATTACTGCATGCTAACCCAAATGCTAATCTGCCACCATACCTTGAAAAAAACTTCTGTAACATTACTACTATTCAGACAAACTATGCCTTATGTTATTAGGTTTTAGTTTTTTCTTTTATTATTTTTATGAAACTGTTGAGAGATACTGAATGTCTATCTTTTGTGAATGGTTTGTTTGGTTTGACTGTTTTTTGTTTACTGTCAATATTCTGAGTTTAGATATTTTGAGCTGTCGGCATTAATGTTGTTGACATTATTTCTGTCAGTGTTTTGAAGTGTCAGTATTAAAGTAGTCCTGAAATTAATGGGCACAAGTGGTAAAACAGTAAAAACTAACCATGGTTTACGGCCAGCAAACTAAGGCTTCAGTATCTGCAGGGAGCTGAGCAGCCAAACAGGTAGGGTTCAGAGTGAGTATTAATGGACATACACCCAGCCTGGTGGACTGAGCATGTTCTGCTCCTTGAGATTCCCCTCACCCACTGGATGGCCAGGCGGTAGGTCTCATGTAATAAGCTGAATGGAGCACATCACGAGCTTGTATGAGTTTCTGTAAACCTAGCCGGAGGCATGGAAGAGCAGGAGCAGCCATTAGTGTTTCTAGACCTGATACTGCAGGTGGGAATACCCCTGTTGTCTGCCACTGGAACGGCATTATGCTAGCAAAGTAAAGCAAGTCTAACTGTAGATGATTGTTCCTCAAAATCAGTCTTCTCATCCTCAAATATTACCCAAGAGCTCCAAGGATATAAGACAAAGCTTAACCAAAAGAGAAGGACCCCACAGAGTGATTTGGATTGCTGACAAAAGCAGAGTAGGGGTATGGAAAGTGCAATATAGGAACCTGGAAGGGCAGGATGCTCAAACCTGGGAGGACATCAATTGTACAAAAAATGAAAATATGTGTTTTTAAACCAAAGCAGTACTACGTGGATCCCCAATGTCTAGTGGTGTTTTTTTTAAGTATTTTTTTTTGCCTCGGTAGTGAACTGACAATCAGACATATCTCCTGGGGTTCCCTTGTTACATCTTTCTGAGGGTCTGATTTAACCTCCCAAACTGGTTCACCATGGGGGGGCCCTACAGAGTCAGGCCTAACCGTCCCCAAGCAGGGAACTATAACACTGTCTCCTGTAGTGTGGCATTACACTGGGTGCTTCACTGAGGACTTTCATCTTGCTGCTCTAACTCTCTCATCTTTTGGCTGATCTGCATGCTGGCAATGTGACAGCCTGTAGTGATATGTCTATGCCTCCATGTTTGTACCAGTTCCTAGTTGCAGTGCTACTACGCTGAATGACAGGTCAAGAGCACATCATAGTCCCATACCCTCCTTTTTTCCTAGCATCAAATGATAGATAACAGAACTGTAGACTCACCACCTTTCTCCTAAAGAGACTAGCAGGCAGGTGCCAACTGCTCAATGCCACCTCCCCTGGACAGTTACACCAGCATGCAGGTCACTAGTGAGTCCTGTGTTGTTTGGGGTGCTGACACACACACATCTCCCTGCACAGCATGGAGATGTGTTATTTGTGCAGGCTTTACCTCTACACCACTGGATTCTAACAATCAGAGTTCATACCACTGTTAATGGAAGACAGAAAGTCCTTATTTTGGGAGTCTTCCTTTCCCATGTGTGGTTCCTGTTTTCATATTTCATGATTACCAGTAGTTACCCTGTATGACAGTACTTTATTCCCTGGCCTGGAGCTCCTAAACAATGTTTGCTGGTGTCATGAAGAGGCACAATGCCTCTGCTCCAGTGACTCTGGCTCTGTATTTTGATATACCTTACTGCAATGTCTGTGTCTGAGAAAAAAAATGGAAAGTTTAATCATGTCTAGAAAAAAAATAAACAAGTAATCCGCTCATTATCATTCAGTGCCTGTGTGCACCTGCTTTAAGTCAACTAACAAACAAACAAAGAAACATTTTGGGATGGGAAATAATGCCTTTCTAGCCTGCTTATATAAAAAAGTATTTTCCATAATACGTGTCCAAGTCTACTCTTGACACTAGATACCCTCTCAGAGTACCAATGAGTACATCTTTCATTCCTATATAATATCCTGCACAGCTTATCTGATGATTCTCTACCACTCTTGGATAATCAAAACATTCTACACTTTGGTGCAGCATTTGTGCAAGACTGGGTTTTGTGTGATTTTTTCCCATCACCATTTGTTCCAACAATGTAACTTGTTTGTGCAATCCAGTGATACACTCCAGTATTTTTTCCACTTTCCCAAAAAGTTGGTATATATAAGATGGTGGTATCAATACAAGTTCCCTATTGGGCTTTGCCCCCTGCAAATCTTTTTTTCCGCTTGTATATGTTTTTTCAAGTTACACTGTTCAATAGTGAAACAGTGATGAGACATGACCCCTCTTAGATGTCTCAGAAGAATGCAGTGGAACTCAGAAATAGTGCTGTTACATTGATGATAACTTGGAGAGTAAGCATTATTTCAGTATGCAGCCTGATGTAAAAGCCTTAAATGAATTTATGACTGAATCAGGATGCCATCAGTGTTCATGCTTTACAGTACGTCTACTATGTTTATGGTACTGCCCTCAAAATGAGCTCATTTCATATTTCAGCTAATGGACACTGTATGGAAAACGGCTATCTACAACTGTGGAAATCTGCACTAATTAGCAGATCTGTGTTCCTCGTGTCAAATTTGAATGATTTGCTTAACACTGTCAGAAGTACATCTAGATTTAATGATGATGACTGCACTTGTGTAATTGGCATGGCTTGGTGAACTGTTTCATATGTTAATGACTGGTCTGGTGAGATAAATAATGTTAGGCAATGAACAAATAGAACACATTTAGGAAATAATGCATCTATTGTCTGCAAAGATCATTCAACCACTATGAAACAAGACGATGTCCCTGACAACTCTGGAATTTTGGATGCAAGTACTCAGCAGTCTGAAGATCCGATTTGTTTAGGAAACAAAAAAGAAAGAAAGGAAGAAGTTCTCAACAAATAACAAGGAAGAAAAAGAAACTGATTAATAGCTGTAAAACAAACATAATATATCTTAAAAAGGACACTGCTTTGTTATGTAACACAGGTTACAGGGTATGATAATATTTTTCTATCAGAAGACCTTCAGTCTACAGAAAGAAGCATCACTTTTCCAATTAAAAAGGTAGAACAGAGATACAAGGGGTAGGTGAAAAGGAAGAAATCAAAACTGGACATGGAAGGACTGAAGAATATTACTGTAAGAAAAAGAAGAGAAAGACAGATGTTGACTACATGGCTCAAGCTGCAGATTTACAATACCAGTTGGATGAGAATTTAATACACAATGAAAACAGTGGGATTAATAAGACTAATGATGATGAAGAGCTGTCCTTGGTAACAATTGATAGAGCAGATATTACTGTATTAGAAGCTGAAGATTCTTCAGAGCTGGCCAGCAAAGATATTCTTGTAATTGGAGATTCGATTATCAGAGGAACTGATACTTATATTTGCAGCGATGATAATGAACACTGAGTAGTGTTATGCTTACCAGGAGCAAAAATAGAAGATGTAAGACAAGCCTTGGAACGCCTTAATGTAAGGATGTACGGAGCCATTTTTATTCATGTGGGTACAAATTATGTCATCTGCAAGGATTCTCTGTCTGTTAGTAGGGAACTGACAGCCCTCTTTGATAGTATACATTATACTGGTGTTAGGACATATGTTTTAGAAATAACGTATAGAAAGGATAGGCATGTCACCGTGAATGAAAATATTTTTTAAGTAAATACCTACATGGAAAAAAAATGTCCTGTTTTAAAAAAAAATGGAAATGTGCACAGCATCCAAGCCTAGTTTTGGGCACACGTGTTTAGACAGGATGGAGTGCATCTGTCAAGATCAGGGAAGAGAAGTTTTGCAGCAGATGTTTTGCAATATTTGACAAACACTAGACAGATTTTTGCCAGGTCAAAAATTTAACAGCAACATTTGATGCATCTCTAATGGCTCCTTTTCTTCTTTCGGCTTATTCCTGGTTGTTAATGCTAGGAGCATTAATAATAATTTTTTTTTATTGGAAAATTTGCTACTTTCCCAAAAGACTGATGCCGTTTGTGAAACATGGATAAAGAACAATGTCTGGAAACCAGTTCTATCAGGGTATAAATGTTTTTACTGCAACATTTCCATAAGAACAAAACATCTGATTAAGGTGAGAGAGACGGTGGTGCAGTGGTAGCGTTGTCGTCTCACAGCAAGAGGCTCTTCCATTCGATTCTTGGCTGGAGCGCCTTCTGTGTGGAGTCTGCATGTCCTCTCAGCGGTCGAGTGGCATTCAAAAGACGTGCGTGAATGGGCGTGCCTTCGTTGAAGGTTGGGCTTCGAGCTGGCACCTCGGCACCATAAAAATCTACTGCCAATCATTAGCGGACCGGAGTTCCGCTGTGGCGACCCCTAACCAAGAAAAGCCAAAAGAAGAAGAAGAAGAAGGTGAGAGACAAAAAAAATATAAGAAATGGAAGAGAAGTCGAACTACAGCTTTGAAAATTGAAATAAACAAACCGGAAAAACAGATTAGGCATAGTATGAGATCAAGAAAAAGTTAAATAAAATTTATATAAAGATACTGAGCATAATAGAAAATATTTTTATAGATACATACAATGTGGAAGGATTAAAGACATACAAACGGATAAACTGTGTGCAGATTCTAAAATTTATTCACGGCCACAGCAGATTCTAGATATATTCACAAAATCTTATGCAAAACATTTTGGCTCCACAACAGGGGTGATACGTTGTCGAAGTGACATCCAGGTAACCCCAGATACTGAAATCAAATTAGATTTTTTTTGAAAAATAATTGTGCAAACTGGATCTAAACAAAGCACAGGGAGGAGACTGAATTATTAACATTAGTAACAATGTTCTGAGAACACTTCAGCAAGAATTTATGGTATCACTGTATATATTATTCACTAGGTCATATAAATATACGGTGACTCCTCAAGATCTATTACAACAAAAAAACATACTCGGAGGCTCTAAATAAAGATCTGCCTAAGCAGCAGAGACCTCCAAAGCAGACACCCAAGCAACCGCTACCCCAAAACAAACCAGGTGCAACACATATCTCACAAAGCCAGTGTGCCGAACAGTCACAGCCCTTAAGACTAAACAACACACCTGATACACTTGTAATAGGTGACTCTATAGTCAGGCACACTGACGTCCCGCTCACCAGGCTAAACAAGGAGAGGGTCACAGTGAGCAGCCTGTCAGGCGCTAGGATCCGCCACATAACACAAGCACTCAGGTCACTCCAAGGCAAGTACAAATATGACTCAGTGATTGTCCATGCTGGTGTGAATGACCTGAGACGTACCTCCCTGGACTACATGAAGAGAGACATAAAGGAGCTCTCTGAGCATGTAGCCCAGGCCGGTATGACCCTGACCTTGAGTAGCATCTTACCCTCACCAAGAATGATGCCACAATATGAAGACAAGATGATCAATTTCAACAATTGGCTTAAGTACTGGTGTCATTCAAAAGGGATCCAATGCCTGTCAGCTTGGGATGATATGCTCGACAAGCCACGATGCTTCGCTAGGGATGGCTTGCACCTGTCACCCCTGGGCTTTCGGATATTGGCAAAGGCTCTTGCTACCCCCATAGTGCCTCTTTTAGGCAAAGCTCAAAAGACAAACCCACCTCCATAGGTATCACAAGGGATAAGAAACTAAGAGTAATGCTACTCAACGCCAGAAGTCTAAACCTCAAGATGCACGCACTTGAAACTCTCTTTAGCATGGAGAACATCGATATCTGTGCAGTAACAGAAACCTGATTCAGGGCTCCCGAGAGCACCCCAGCACTACCAGGTTATACCTCATACCATGGTTTTCGGCCGCAAAACTTGGACCGAACCACAAAAGGAGGGGGAGTATCGATATTCATCAAAGATACCCACACCTCCAGGTTGGTGGCAAAGCATGAAGCATCAGAGACTATCCATGTGCAACTAACAGTGGGTAAAACTGCCTTCCAGTTTATAGCCTGCTACAGACCACCCTTCCAAACCCAGGAACCCCACTCGGCCTTCCTGAGAACACTGGAAAATATGAAGGTCTCTCCAAACACCATTATATTGGGCGACTTCAACTACCCAAACATAGACTGGGAGCATTACTCTAGCTCCAACACCCTAGCCCAAAGGTTCCTAGAATTTATAAACTCCAATGCTATGGAACAACTTGTTACCACTCCCACAAGAGGGGAAAACATACTGGACCTGATCATCACCAACATGGGGACTCTATGCTCCGACCAGAAGTGTATTCCTCACTGGTAAGATCAGACCATAAACTAATCTCACTGGATATTCACATCCCGACCCCACCCCCTGCCCAGAAAACCACAGTGAAAAACTTCTCTAAAGCAAATTTCACACTCCTCAAAACCGAGGTGGAATCCTTCAAAGCCCCCGGGCCTGTGGAAAATACGGCCCAGACCACAGAATCCTTTATAAACGCATTATATGAACACCTTCAGGAATGCATGGATCATGCGATCCCAAATAAAACCAAGACCCAATCCTCCAAAGGCAGACGTCCTGTCTGGTGGACCCCAGCCATAAACAAACTAAACAATAGAAGGAGGAAGCTACTAAATGATAGAGCAAAATCCCAAAAAGGGAAGGCATCACTGATCAGTATTAGCAAAAAACTACAGGCACTCATAAAATTGTCTAAGGCCAGCTTCGAGAGAAAAATTGCACAGGACACTAAGGATAATCACAAGACTTTCTTTACTTATGTTAGGAACCTGGGTGGTAATTCCCAGATATGCTCAGAATTAGTCCAAAATGACAAAAAATACACTGAACCCACAGACATTGCCAACATCCTAGTTGACAGGTTCAACGCAAACTTCTCCCCCCCTCCCCACCAAAAGGGCAAATATCTATCCCAGCAGAGTGCTGCCCCCCTGACATCTCAGATGCTCAGGTAAGAGCCGCCCTCTCCAAAGCAAAAAACACAGCATCAATGGGACCAGATGGTGTCCCGGGATGCGTCCTACATGAACTCCAAGAAGAGCTAAACCCAAACATAAAACTACTGTTCAATCTCAGCCTTACTACAGGATATGTGCCCAAAGAGTGGCGTACCGCAACACTGGTCCCTCTCCATAAAGGTGGTGCCTCAACGGATCCTGGAAACTATCACCCCATAAGCCTGACTAGCTTGGTCTGCAAAGCTATGGAAAGGATCATCATGGACCTTATAAATAAAGATATTGAGGACCTACAGACACTGGATCCTACCCAGCTCGGCTTTGTTAAGGGCAGATCCTGCCTCTTAAACCTGATTGTTTTCTTTGAAACAGTCACCAAGGCCATTGACGAGGGGAAGGTGGTCCACACAGCCTACCTGGACCTCGCAAAAGCCTTCGATACAATACCCCACTCGGGCATTATAGATAAGCTCACCAGCTTAAATATAAACCCCTCTGTCACTAGATGGATTGCAAACTGGCTCAAGGACAGAATCCACATGGTTAGAATTGCTGGAGCCATGTCAGACTCCAAACCAGTTACAAGTGGTGTCCCACAAGGCTCAGACCTGGGACCTCTCTTGTTCGGTATATATTTCTCGGAGGTACAGGCCAACACGGAAGGACTGTGGCTGACCAAGTTCTCAGATGACTGCAAACTAGGTGCCATAATCGACTCTCCAGCCTACACAAGCATCCTCCAAAAGGGCCTCATAGAAACAGACAACTGGTGCCAGAGCCATGGCCTCAAGCTAAATGCCAAAAAGTGTATATTCATCCCCTTTGGCAAAAACAAAGTGCCCAAAAATTACCACATAGGTGGTAATCCATTAATTACAGAAAAAGTAATTAGGGACCTGGGGACCCAAGTTGATTGCAATCTCTCATTTGACAACCACTTGGCCAAAGTGGTTAGAAAAACATTTTATATAGCCCACCTAATCATGAAGGGATTCACATCTAGATCAGGGGAGGTCATCGTGCCTCTTTACTCATCCCTTATCAGGCCCATAATTGAGTACAATGCCCCTTTTGGGATGTACCTTACCAGACACCTGCAGCAACTGGAAAGACCCCAAAAGTACCTCAGCAAGAGGATCAAAGGGCTCAAACAGATGCCATATGCTGCCCGGTTAAAGAAACTCCAGCTCTACTCAGTGGCATACCGCCTGTTCAGAGGCAATCTGTGCCTGACATATAAAGCCATGTCCAACCCGGAATTAATGGACATGCTGCACCTCAGAAAATCCAAATCCCATCGAGCTATGCGCTCGAGAGACTTGAACCTCAGCACTGAAATAAATAGAACATGCTGGAGGGACAGATTCATAACCCAGAGGCTCCCTTCACTCTGAATCAAAATCCCAGTCCAGGTTAGGCAGAGTCCCTCATTGACTCTTTTCAAGAGGAATCTTGATGAGTGGATGGGAGATCGTAGGTTTACCCCGGGTATCACTTCTGTGTCACTGTTAAACAGAGGCACAGTATACTAACCTCAAAAAAGGGCATAGCAAAATAAATTTAAAATGGGTGGTGAAAGCCAAACACATTCTGGCAAGGCTTATAAATGCCCTAGGGCAGATAGCCTAGTATGAACCTATGTGCTTATTAAACCTGTCTTTAAGGGAAAGGGGAGTAGGACAAGCCCAGAGTCATCTACACCCTTAAGTCTACTTTCATGTTGTGGAAATATAATGGAGAAGGTAATATTGGATAACATACTGTCAGAACTGGATAGGTTGGGACTTGAAACCAGATATCAGCATGCATATATTGAAAACAGATCTATTACCACCTGTAACATGATGTTCTGTACCAATATAACAACAACTATGAATGAAAAAATGGTGCTGTGATATAATTTGTATAGATTTAACTTCAGCATTTAACAGGGTCATACACAAAACACTAATCAATAAATCTGTACAACTAGCTAGGTATCAATGTAATCTTGATAAGATTAAATGTAATCTTAACAGTAAAGAACACCTCCGATCGCTGTCCGAACCACAGCAATAGAACAAAAACCAAAAAGCTGCCTTCCTCCTAAGAATGCGTAGCAAAAAACTACCTTCAAGTTGGTGCACAAGATATCCAAATATCTCCACTCTTGGGAAAGAAAAAGAAAAACACAATCCATTGCCCAAGCCGCAAGCATTACGAACATATTCAATATAACTATGCCAAAGGATATCCAAAAAATTAGCAGCCAAAGTTGTGGTTTAAAATTTAAAATCATTTATTAGTAAAACAACCAAATGTGTGTTAAGCGCTTTCACTCAAGCAAATGTGAGCTTCCGCAGAACAATATGAACAGCTGATTCAAGATGTTTAAATAGTTAATTTGGCGCCAAGCTCCTTAAAGTGGGAACACCTTAGTTACAAAATGTCTAACGAAACTATAGTAATAACTATATACAAATTGTAATGAAAATGAATCACTACTAACTTAATCTATACATACATAGAAATATATAATAAATACAACACATTTACAAGTAGATGTGTAAAAATATCATTGAAAAATATCATTAAAAAATAAAATGAAAAATCTAATTGGACTTCCTAAATACACATAATCAACTAGTGAAAACTGTACGAAAGTGTGAAGGACTAATGTAAAATCAACTATCTGATACAAAGAAAAGATTTTATAGATATATGATCATTAAGACCTGGTGATGTCACTGCATCAGTAAATAATTGCCACCAGACTTCTTTGTATGTGAGTGTACATCTAAGATCACCACCCCTAGGATTCATGGCTACATTTTCTAAAATAGCAAATCTAAAATTATGCTCTAAACCATATTTTTCCACATGTCTATAAAGTGCATTATTTGCATCCTTTGTCCTTATACTGTAAAGATGTGCATATATCCATTTCTTTAAATGTCTCTCTGTTTTTCCTATATAATATCCTGGACAGGCAACACATTTTGCCAACTATATAACATACTTCGAACTACAATTCCCCTGTTTAAACCTCAATCTTGTCTTGTTAATGTTGTTCAGAATAATACCTTCATTTTCATTAATGGCAAAACATTGGTTGCAAGAGCCACATTTAGAAGTGTGTTTGGTGCTTTGGTCTGCCCCTACAAGTTTGGAACCATTTTCTAAAAAACTTTTCAGATTTTTCCCCAACTTATAAACAAAAACTGGCCTTGGGCCTAAAATGTCTATTAAGTCCTGGTCCCCCAACTAGACACTTCAATAATCTGTTAGTATATCTTTAATTTTTGGTCCGTATTCTAAAACACAAGCTCTACTATAAGCTTTTGAGGTCTCCCTACAGTTTGAGACATTAACCACATCCACATGTTTTCTATTAAGTCCTAATAATGGTACATATTTCTTTCCCCATTCACTTTTGACATATTCATTTGCCTCCATCATCATATTATAGTCATAACCTCTTTCCTGAAATAATTCTCTAATATATCTAAGTTCATTTTCTATGTCTGTATATGCTGAAGTCATCCTTATGGTCCTAATGCATTGTCCCTTATAAATATTATACATCATTTTTTTAGGATGGTTGCTAGTGAACTCTAAGTAAAAATTACTAAGTCCCTTTTCTATGTATTCTAGACTTAAAGCCTACCTCAGTATTAGAAACAAATGTGTCCAAATAGGCAACACCTTCATTATTGCTAATAGAGGTGAATTTTAAGAATTCATTGCTAATGTTAAAAAAATCTTTGAATTTATTAAATGTATCTTGATCTCAATCCCACAAAATGTATATATCATCTAAAAAATGTGAATAGTATTTAATATTATTTCTGTTATATATGCTGCTAAATATGGTGTTCTCCTCCCAATCCAACACGCCGCCCCCATAGCAACACTTTTAGTTTGTCTGAATAGTTCACCCTCAAAATAAATGTAATTATGGTCTAAAACTATAGACATTAGTTCAAGTACCAAACATATTTTGTCCCATTCGAGATGACTGTGTTTCCTTAAACTATTTGTAAAAGCTTCCACTCCTTCATCTTTTGGTATGCAAGAGAATAAGTCTACTATGTCAACAGACGGAAATAAATAATCCTTTTTCCAAATGTCCACTGGATAATTTTTTAAAAATTACCAGGAATCTTTAACCATGTGTGTTGCTTCACCATACAAATGTTTGAGCATGGTATCTACCAGTACACCTAAAGGGAAAGTTTTGGACTTGCTACCTGCTATTATAGGTCTAAAAGGTGGGTTCTTAATATTTTTATGAATTTTTGGTATGCCCACCATGGTAGCCATTTTAGGAAATTTAACTTTAAGAAAATTATACATATCCTCTGTTATTCGTCTATAAAAATAAAAATTCTTCTATATGCAAATAAATTTGCCTATAGGCTATATTTATTTCATTTAGGGAGACTATCTCATAATTCCCTGATGCATGCAGAATATCGTGCATCCTAAACGTATATTCCATACTATCATATATAACCACTCCCCCTCTCTTATCGGGTTTCATAACCCTTAAATTATTGTTGGTCCTTAGCTCTTTTAGTATATTTTGTTCATCTCAAGAAAGGTTATTTCTTATCTTGTTCTTAATAAACTGATTTTGTGTCCGATATATCTGCTGTGTTACCAATCTATCATAAATTTGAATTTTAGGGTTCATGGGGGGAACATATGTACTCTTTTTCTTAAGGATACCTGTCCTAAATGTAGGTTGATCAATATTGTCCTTAAATAATAAAGCTAAATTCAATTTCCTGATGTAAAGCTTAAATTCACTAAGACAGTCAACTAGTCTATTCTAAAGACATGCTTCTGGAGCATTTCTCCCCGGGCCTCTGCTGAAAACAAGATCTGTAACCTAGTCAGACTTTCCCAGTCAACAAATGTTGAATAAAAAAAAATAAAATAAAAATAGTCTAAAGTTAGGTGTAGGGATGTATTTCATTCCTTTTGATAGTAAACTGAAATGTGATTTCTCCAACGGAGTATGTTTGTTATTATAAATCTTAAATTGATTAAAACAATGTATTACTCCATCTATCACGATATCTTGGTCAACTTTGGACTTCCCCATACTGCAATTCCTAGTGTCTATAACCATTTCCTCCCCTTTTCCAATCCATCTGTTCCCATTTCCACCCTTGGAGAAAATTCTTATTGTTGTTGTGATTGTACTGCTCTCCATATTCATTATTCATGTCATAGACATGATTACCTTTATGAAATTGGTTTGCATGGGACTGATGAAAGTTATCATCTGGCCTATCTGGATAGTGTGCCCCTCCCCATTGATAGGTCTGACCCCTCATATACTGTTCAGTGTCTCTTTTCATTTTTTTACTTTTCCTTTCGTATGCTTTTTTGGTTTTCAAATCAGCTGATTCAAACTGTTTCATATATAATTTTTCCCACTGTACAAATATTAAATCTTTCAAAATAATGTAATTCAACTGCTCTACCTCATTAATGCATTTACATAGTTTTTCATCGTTGCATTTGATCAACATTTTCATAAATTGCATGCCAAAAGAATCAAATAATTTGTTAAATTCATTCATATTAGTGCTAGACAATTCAATACCCATAGGAGTTTCAAAAAAATGTAAACCCATGGGTACTATGTTAGTGTCAATACATTTAGATAAATAAGCATTATCCAATTTAATGGAATTAATGGTATTTATTTTTTTCCCCAACAAGTAAATTAGATCCTTTAAAGTTCCCTTTAACTTGTGGGGATCAAAATGCTCATTAGTGTTGTCAACAGAAGTATAGTCAAAGTCACAATGATTGTCAAAAAAGTTTTGTAAATAAATTTCCTTATTTCCCTGGGTCGTTTTTGCATTCCCCACACATTCACCATTTTTGATAGGATATACAGTACCTTTATCATCTCCACCCTTAGAATTGGTGTTGTGATAAGTGCGCATGAATTGTGTTCTTTTTGGCTTTGTTCCAATCCTTCTGGCCTCTTCAGTTAGATTGCCAAAAGAAAAATCAAATGTAAAATCTGTGGGTGCAAGCTTGCTATTGCTGGGTTCTGTTTGATTATGTAGAATAGGTAAGTCTATTTCTCCAAAACTAGTTGGTTCATTCCTTTGTCCATTAGGAATTTCAGGAGAAGAGGTGACCAGTATTGAACTATCTCTCAATGTCTTTCCACCATCCACATGCTCCATACCGACTGTACAGCCCAAGTCCATAGCCTTAAAATGAGAACTATGACCACTGCTGGTATTCCTAGCGGTCATAACATTACTGATGCCATTACGATCAGTAGTGTCGCCTGTAATAGTTCCATAAGATGACAGCAAAGATAACAGCTTGCTCACATCGCCCCTAAGTAAAGAAACCTCTGATTGAAGTTTCTTGAATGCTTCCTTTTGAATGGGCGAGAATGCTTGAGAGTTGTTGAGTTCGGACAACATGAACAACAACAACTGAATCTGTATGTAAGGCGTTCAGTTTACTGGTTAAATGCAACCTTAGCGGTAAAGAACACCTCCGACCACTGTCTAAACCACAGCAACAGAACAAAAAACAAAAAGCTGCCTTCCTCCTAAGAATGCATAGCAAAAAACTACCTTCAAGTTGATGCACAAGATATCCAAATATCTCCACTCTTGGCAAAGAAAGAAAAAAAAAAAAAAGGATATTATATAGGAAAAACAGAGAGACATTTAAAGAAATGGATATATGCACATCTTTACAGTATAAGGACAAAGGATGGAAATAATGCACTTTATAGACGTGGAAAAATATGGTTTAAAGCACAATTTTAGATTTGCTATTTTAGAAAATGTAGCCATGGATCCTAGGGGTGGTGATCTTAGATGTACACTCACATACAAAGAAGTCTGGTGGCAATTATTTGCTGATGCAGTGATATCACCAGGTCTTAATGATCATATATCTATAAAACCTCTTCTTTGTATCAGATAGTTGATTTTACATTAGTCCTTCACACTTTCGTACAGTTTTCACTAGTTGGTTATGTGTATTTAGGAAGTCCAATTAGATTTTTCATTTTATTTTTTAATGATATTTTTCAATGATATTTTTACACATCTATTTGTAAATGTGTTGTATTTATCATATATTTTCTATGTATGTATAGATTAAGTTAGTAGTGATTCATTTTCATTACAATTTGTATATAGTTATTACTATAGTTTCGTTAGACATTTTGCAACTAAGGTATTGCCACTTTAAGGAGCTTGGCGCCAAATTAACTATTTAAACATCTTGAATCAGCTGTTCGTATTGTTCTGAGGAAGCTCACATTTGCGTGAGTGAAAGCACTTAACACACATTTGGTTGTTTTACTAATAAATGATTTTAAATTTTAAACCACAACTGTGGGCTACTAATTTTTCGGATATCCTTTGGCATAGTTATATAGAATATTTTTGTAACGCTTGCGGCTTGGGCAGCTGATTGTGCCGTTTTTTTTCTTTGCCAAGAGTGGAGATATTTGGATATCTTGTGCACCAACTTGAAGGTAGTTTTTTGCTACACATTCTTAGGCGGAAGGCAGCTTTTTGTTTTTTGTTCTGTTGCTGTGGTTTGGACAGCGTTCGGAGGTGTTCTTTACTGCTAAGGTTGCATTTAACCAGTACACTGAATGCCTTACATACAGATTCAGTAATCTTGATAAGATGGATAGCTGCATGGCTTACAAATAGGACATGGCAACTGTCATACAGCAAACGGACAGGTGAAATCCTTGATTTCAGTTAGGGTGTCCCACAGGGCTCTGTCATAGGCCCTTACTTGTTTAGATTGTATCTTTCAGACCTAACTTTTTCATCTGAGGTGTTTTACTGTCTATATGCAGATGACCTGAAATTGGATAAACTCATTACATGCGTTATAAATAAGGCATGTCTGCAAAATAACTTGACTAAATTGACCATTTGGGAACAGGAGAATAATATGCTGATAAATACATAAAAACTAAGCATATTACATTTGGAAGGCATAAATTGAAAGGTGAATATTTAATACAGCACTCATTTAAGGACCTGGGTATATGGGTAGATTCAGCTATGAGTTTTTCTAATCATATCAACCAATTGTTTACTGATAGTTATAGAACTATAGGTTGTATAAAAGATTAATAAAGTCTAGGAAATCAAAAAGGATGAAGCTACTGTTTGTTAGTTACATTAGATCCAGACTTCAGTATATAATTAAAATATGGAAACCCTATAAGAAAGCAAGTATGAATAAACTGGAAAGAGTACAGCAGAAATATACCGCGGGCATTCAAGGATGTGAAAATTTAAGTTGTTATGAAAGACTAAAATATCTGACCTTGTACAGTGTCTCTTACATATATCTAAGAGGAGATCTTATTCAGGTATACAGGCCATTTATGGACAACTGCCTCTGGGAATGTCTGGGGTTATCAAAAAGTAATGAATCATCAGACAACCCATGTAGAAGATGCTATAGGAATGAAAAGTGTACTAATTAGTTCTGTGACAGAGTAGCTGATGCATGGAACAGAATACCAAATTACATTGAAGTAAGCACTAGTTTAAATATTTTTAAAAACAGTATGGACAGTTATTATGGGACCAAGTGTTTTGGTATATTGGTAAGCTAGAAGGGCAGTAATGTCCATGCTTGAAATAGTTGTATGTATTTATGTATGTAAGCCATTGTTCTTTTATTTCTTGCACCAAATTACCTCTGCTACTGATAACCACCATGACCATATCACCATGACCTCCATGACAAAATTAATTCCTCCCTCCTGTGGAGTCGAGAAAATCCTGCTATGAAATTGCACTAATGAAGGTATAACACTAAAACTGGTTTAAATTTATGTCTGATAAAAAACTTTGGATTGTCATTTGGCTAAATAAATATGGATGACGTATTGGCATCATCATTTTTGCGCTGAACTGATCCGGGTTTAAAATTCCTGCTGTTTCCTTTATGGTGGTGGACCTTTCCATTTCGGGAAGAGACATCCTTGTGGGATCTTTCATGGGAGTTTACTGTTCCATGTTTAAGGACAAGGGATATGAGGTGGTATCATATATTGCTTCCAAGGGTGGAATTTTTTTTTTTGATATTCAGGGATGTCGAAACCATAACTGACTGCATGCATGTAATGTCATGAAGCCAGTATAACAAAAAAAAAAATACAAAACACAACAAAACATTTATTTCTAACACAAAACAGAAAATAAACTAAAACAAAAAAACCTGCCAAACACCGATACATCACACAAGTATCAAACCCACAGTCCTACTACTTAAAACAGTAAAGTACTTTAAAGTCCCACTGATAAAACTACATTATCCCACCTACCATAAACAACAGTTTTGTTTAGCATTCATAACTTAACTGAGTACATTTAAGCTACTAACAAATGGATGCAGTGCATACTGTCTGTTTTAAATAATTAAAATATAATCCCCTTTAACACTGAATCTTTTTTTTTTTTTTTTTAACATACTGGTAGCTGCTTCTACCTTAAAATTTAAAACCATCTGACCTTCACTGCAAGCTGAATGTTAGGTAAAGAAATCAAACATTCGTTCACTATCTCCTATTCTTTCTGAAGGGAATTTTTCATGTTGTTCAGAATGGGCATATTTCATTCAACCCTAATAGCTTTACATTTTATTTATTTATTGACATTTGTTGACCAGGAAAGGCCCATTTTCAGTGGAGGCCCGGGGAGAAAAGGTCCAAAAAATCACAGTTATAGAAGAATTTTTTTTACATAACAGCATATTTAGAAGGTAACAGCAAAATACAGATTAAATAAACAATAAAACAGGGCTTCAATCAATTCAGTCAAATGTACTTTCATAAATCATTCAATGAAAAACCTAATTATACAGTTTGAATTGTTAGAAATAGGAGAAAATATGAGGAAGAGTAAACGATGGAGATAGGTAGCTGATATCATGAGGTTTTAAATCAACGTGTTAGAAGTTGTTGGACAAGCTAATTTTTCAAAATAGTTTGATCATGTGATTAGAGGAACACATACGGTTGTTAATGTAGTGTTTTTTAGTGCTGATTTATACGTTTTTGTAGAGTCTAGTTGAGTAACAGAGGGTGGCAGAGCATTCCAAAGTTTCCAAAGTTTGGCAACCATATGGGCGTAAAGCTGTTGCCCAGCTCTCTTGTTGGGTTTAGTTATGGTTAGCAGTGATTTAATAGAAGACCGAAGATTTCGGGTTGGGGTATATGTGTGTAGCATATCTTGAAGAGTAGGGCAGTAATATTGGTTGAACAACATTTTGTAGGTAGAGTGAGTTGTGTGTAATGTAGGTAATGGGAGAATTAAAGCCACGTTAAAGTTTTCATGGTTAGGCAGTGATGTGTGCGAGTTAGCATACTGGAGGCAAATGTTGCTACTTTGTAGTAGCATGATTGTAATTTATTCATGAGATGTGTGCAGGTTAGTGAAAATGGGACTACCATAGAGGAAGGAAGGTAGAAGTAGACTGTTAGCCGATTTTAATTTGGTAGGCATATCTAAGAAGGGTTTATGCCTATAGAGCTTCTAGCTTGAAATGAGTTTTTTTTAGATTGCTCTGAGTATATGACTCTCAAAAGAGTTTCTCATCAATTGTAATGTCTAGTAGTTTAGATGTTTTTACAAGCTCAATTTTAGTATTGTTTTGTAAGAATATCTTGAAGTCAAGAGTTACAGGTTTAGAAGAGAACAATAATAGTTTTGATTTTTTGGGATTAAGTAGCTGTTGTGCCTCACTTAGTCATGATTCTAAGGTATGGAGTTCTGAGAAATTATTAGATGATGTGATTATGCTTGAATTTTCAGCATATTGGATAAGAGTACTTTGTTGTGATGCTTTACGGATTGTTAATGAATATATTAAATAGCAGAGGCCCAAGAAGAAACTCTTGGGGGTCTCCTGAATTGTTGATTAGATATTTAGATTGTTTATTTTGCTATTTGACAGATTGTTTTCTATTGTGAAGATAGTTTTGAAACCAAGTGATAGTGTGCGGGGAGCAGTTTATAGACTGAAGTTGTAATAATAGTTTAGGGTATAACACTGTATCAAAAGCCTTTGATAGGTCAAGCAATATAACTGAAGTTAATAGACCAGCATTAAGAGCTTTGTTTACAGTATTGGTAAATGATGGTAAGGCTGTGGTTTTGCTGGGTGAAAGCCATGCTGTGTGAGTGACAGTAAGTTGTTGTTAGTAAGATCTATAAGCAATTGACAGTGTTCACACTTTTCTAGGATTTGAAACAGAGGTGAGAGTATACAGATAGGTCGGTAGTTAGAGAGATCATTGGTGTTGCCACCTTTATGTAGGGGAGTTATAATTAAGTTTTTCCAGAGTTGTGGGATCTATGATTCAGAGACCAAGCAATTTCATGAGAATGCTGACAAGGTAGGCTATAGCAATGGCAGCAAGTTTTAGGTATTCAGCTGGAAGGCCACCAGAAGAGGGGGAGCAAGGCTTTAGTTTTGTTAGCAGTTTCCACACTATGGAGGTAGATACAGGTTGTAAAGTAAAAGAGGGAAGGAGTGCAATGCTATTAAGGGTTGCATACACAGTGGGGGAGTAGGAGGTTTACTGACAGCAGAAACAGGTATTTTTGTATTTATTACAATTTAGACTTTTGTGGGCTTGTAGGGAGAATTCATTAACAAGTTTTTGAATAGTATCAATAAAATGAGAGTTAAAGGCTTGGACAATCCCATGCGGGTTTTTGTCAGGAGATGGTGTGAGGTTATGCTGGAGTCCAGGATTGAGAAGTGAGGAGACAGGTTTCCAAAATATTTTGGGGTTGTTCCCTTGGGTAAAAAATTATGTGGAAAAAATATATATTTTTTGTCATGAATGACCTGCTCTTTTGGCACTATTATGAAGTTGCTTAAATATGAGTTTGTTTTGTGGGGTTTTATTTTTCTGCCATTTTGTCCAAGCCTTATCCCTAGAAGTAAGAAATTGTTTAGTTTGTTTTGTTAACCACTGGGCATGGTTTTGCTTAATTCTTTTAGGACGTAAAGGGGCAAGACTGTTAAGAGAGTCAATAAAGACCTTGTTAAAGTAGTTAACTGCATCATCTAGTGGTTGTACATTGGTTAGGCACCAGTTGTGGGCTTTTAGAGTATCTACAAATGTCTGTTGGTTAAAATGGATAAGGTTCCTAGATGTTCTAAGATAATGTAATGTATCTATTTGTGGTAGGGTTCTATGGATAAAGGCAGGTAAATGGTCACTAAAGATGTTAAGAAGGGTTCCAAACTGGACATATTTTTGAGGGTGTGAGACAAGTAAGCAGTCTAGGGTTGACTCGGTTTGTTTATTAACCACACATGTTAGGTCTGTGATAAGCTGAGTAAAGTTAAACAAGTTTATGATATTTGAAGGGAAGTTAGAGATCAGAGTTTGCCAATTAATATTAGTATCACCAAGGATGATAGTTTTATTTGATATGTTATAGGACATCCAGGAAAGATCATCTTCCAGATTAAGCATGTTTTGACTAGGGGGAATGTAAGGTACAACAATACATAATTGTTTTTTTGCTGTTAAAGTGTAGATTAGCCAAAAGTAGCTTCACATTTCCAAAGGTTGCTATGGATTTGAAATATGGTGTAATAACTAAGGACTCACGGTAGATTAAAGCAATGCCTCCTCCTTTTTTGTGGAGCCAGTTTCTAAGAATATTGAATGCAGGTGGAATAATTTCAGTACCAGATATATGTGGTTTTAACCAGGCTTCTGTAAGCGCTACAATGTCTGGGGAGTAGTGAGTAAGCTAGGCTTGGAATTCTGTTATCTTGGTTACTAATAGTGTTGTTCATCGAATTTAATAAGCAAAGTATGCTAAGAAAGGTTATCATGTTGAATATATTTAGTATGAGCTTGCAACAGTTTATTTTTAGAGCACAAGATCCACAAGAAGCTAGTATTCCTGACAAAATATGATTCCCTAAGGATATTTCTTTTCCTCTGTATCCCTCAGTAAGTCCACCATTTAAAAGCTCTGGCATCTCTACATTTTCAAATGGCTAAATCACCCCACTGATAGTAATACTTAGCAAAATCCAGGTCCTATATTAAGCAAACCAACCCTTCCACTGAGATGTAACCTATCTTTTGCATGTAATGTGGATAGTTTTAGGTCTATAAGCCTTACCTGTATGCTAGGAAAGTGTTTTGAAAGGACTTGGTTTATAATGACGCCTAGGGTTACCACCTATCCCACTTTACGAGGGACAGTCCCTCATTGGGCAGTTGTGTCCTGCATAAAAATTGAAAAAATGGCAAATGTCCTGAGATTTTAGGACAAAAATGCTTCCTATATTTTCTTTAATAGCTACCTAAAACAGTTATTTTGTATCTGAAACACCTAAATGTTATAAGAAACAGAATAAGCAATTCAAATGCTGAAAGAATAAGCTTTTATTTTGGCAAAAAAGTGAAGTTCTGTCCTTTGTACTGGCCCTGCAAAATCTGATGTTTCTACAAAGAATGTCCCACTTTTGGCATTTGAAAAGGTGGCAACGCCATCAGATCTGTGCTTCATTCTTGTTTACATTCAACACGGATTAATGTCAGTCTTGTGTAAGTAACCTATTACGTTTTTAAAATAATCTGTTAGATGGTCTAGATGAAAAAGTACCAGTGGATGTTTTATATCTGAATCCTCCTTTCACTTTTGATTCCCTTCCATACTCTCCTATACTGAAGACACTGGGAGAATTCCTTGCATGTAAAAAACTAGATGAAGCTCCAGAGGGCATACAAGATAAATTTTTCCAAAAGCAGGAAGTACCACAAATTTTTGCATTGCATCCATTTATTTATTTTATTTAACATTGGTTTACCATGAAAGTTCGTCCATTTTCAGCAGAGGCCAGGGGAAAAATTGTATTTATTTTTATGTATTTATTGATTGGAAAAGTCTACTGGGTCAGAAACCAATTTTCAGTGGAGGCCCGGGGAGTATAGCCCCATTTACAAATACAAGAAGTATATAAGACAATATAATATGTACAGCAACATCCAAAGTTTACATACATGTTGCCAAATATTAATAGCACATCAAGTGTTAAGTTTTTATACATTACTATGACAAATATGTTTGTTTGAGGATTAATAAACAAGTAATTTAGAGATTTATATGATGAAGATAAGGTTAGTATTACACCTTCTAATTACCAAACTATGATGCATGTTAACGCTATGACCCACTGTAGCTAGATAATGAGATTATGGGAGTCAAATGTAAATACGATCAGATTCACACGGAAAGATTTTATCGGCATTGATAGGTGACATAATACTTTGATGTATTAAACATAGCTTAAGGTGCTTTGTGTTTTTGTAGACAGGGGCATATTGGTTTGTTAAGGAAATTATTTTTTAGAGTGAGCTTAAATGTTGCTCCAAATGCATGTCTTTGGAATGTGGGAGGAAACTGGAACACATGAAGGAAACCCACATAAATGCAGGGATGACATACAGACTCTGCACAGAAAGGCACCCCAGCCGAGAATTGTAGCAGAGAGCCTTTTGCTGTGAGGTGACAATGCTAACTGCTATTCTTATTTGATCTAGTCATGTCAACTGTAGATGAGTCTATTTGTGGATAACACTGGAGGTTCAAAACTTATTGCATGATTGTTTGGATGAACTTTTTGGGTGGGCAGTATTAATTAATATTGCTCCAGTGCCATAAAGCATTTGATTATACACTTTGGCTCAAATAATAAGAGCTACCCATACGTCATTAATACTTAAATTTTGTCTTCAGTTAACCTTTTTTAATGATCCTGGTGTCCCTGTAGATAGGTCACTAACATCTAAACTGTACATTAACGCAATAATACAGAAATGTCATCTGATGATGCATGATATTTTTTCATGTAATCTGTGTGCAGACATTATGCTAGCTTTATTCAAATAACCAACTAGACCCCATATAGAGTATTGGTCAGCAATCTACTTATATGGTGTGAAAGATCAATGAATTAGAAAGGGTCTGTGGGTATTTTACTAGGAGAATAAGTAGTGTGAGAAGAATTAGTTCCACAGAATGACTTTTACAGCTGCACTTTTGTGAGATACAGCCTTTTCAGAGTTAAAACGTTCACCTAAAAGTATCTACTGCTTTTTCTAAATTCTACCATCCTCACAGTGTCACTTCGAGACTTGGCCCATCAGTTTGTATCTATACTTGTACTGGCACTAAGGCACTGCTATGCACATTTTTTTTACTTTTTTCTCCTTCTTTGGATCTGCTTTTATACTTAGTGTATATAGTGGATATAAAAAGTGTGCATGTCCCTGTTAAAATGCCAGGTTTTTGGGATATAAAAAAATGAGACCACAATAAATAATTTCAAAACTTTTCCCACCTTTAATATGACCTATAACCTGTACAATTCAAATGAAAAAACAAACAAATCTGTTAGGCCAAAAAATATAAAAAATAAAAAAATGTACAATATGCTGGTTGATTAACCCCAAATAAAGTTCAGCTGTCCTAGTAGAATTTTCCTGTATTTACTCAGTTGCCTGTTACAGCAAAAGCCATGGTTCACAGAGAGCTTACAAAGCATCAAAGGGATCTCAATGTTGAAAGTTATCAGTCAGGAAAAGGGTACAAAATATTTCCACAGCATTGGATATACCATGGAACACATTGAAGACAGTCATCAAAAAGTGGAGAAAATATGGGACAACAGTGGTATTGCAAAGAACTGGACATCCCTCCAAAATTAAAGAAAAGACGAGATGAAAACTGGTCAGGGAGGCTGCCAAGAGACCTACAGCAACACTGAAGGAGCTGCAGGAATTTCTGGCAAGTACTGGTTGTGTACTACATGTGACAGCAATCTGCCGTATTCTCCATATGTCTGGACTATGGGGTAGGGTTGCAAGACGGAAGCCTTTTCTTACACAGAAAAACATCAGGGTCCAGCTAAAATTTGCAAAACAATACATCAAGTCTCCAAAAAGCATGTGGGAAATGTGTTATGGTCTGATGAGACCACGGTTGAACTTTTTGGCCACAATTCCAAAAGGTACGTTTGGCGCAAAAACAACACTTCTCATCACCAAAAAAACACCCTCCCCACAGTGAAGCATAGTGGTGGCAGTATCATGCTTTGGGATTGCTTTTCTTGAGCTTGAAATGGGGCTTTAGTCAAGGTGGAGGGAATTATGAACAGTTCCAAATACCAGTCACTTTTGGCCCAAAACCTTCAGGTGTCTACTAGAAAGCTGAAGACGAAGAGGAATTTCACCTTTCAACATGACAACGACCCCAAGCATACATTAAAATCTACAAAAGAATGGCTTCACCAGAAGAAATTTAAAGTTTTGGGATGGCCCAGCCAGAGCCCAGACCTAAATGCAATAGAAAATCTGTGGGTTGACCTGAAGAGGACTGTGCACAAGAGATGCCCTCTGAATCTGACAGATTTGGAGTGCTTTTGCAAGGAAGAGTGGGCAAATATTGTCAAGTCAAGATGTGCCATGCTGACAGACTCCTACCTATGAAGACTGAATGCTGTAATTAAATCAAAAGGTGCTGAAACAAAGTATTAGTTTAAGGGTGTGCACATACAACAAAGTATGAGTTTAAGGATGTGCACACTTATGCAACCAGCATATTGTACGATTTTTATTTTTTATATTGAATTGTACATGTTCTCGGTCACATTAAAGGTGGGAAAAAATTTCAAATGATTTATTGTGGTCTCATTCTTTTATATCATAAAAACCTGGCATTTTAATAGGGGTGTGTACACTTTTTATATCCACTGTATATCTTACCATTCAACTGTGTTGTTATACCAACTACAATAAATCTGACACTGTCAAACGTATGCTCACTCTAACTGTATAAAATTGCAAAAGACTTTTTCTTCTATGTATTTAATTTTGAATTTTTCATGCTTATGTACTGACTCATTTTAACTGTATAAAATTGTAAAAGATGCTAACTTTTTTCTTCTATGTATGTAATTTTAAAATTTCAAGCGTATGTACTACCTATGTAACTATGCTTGCTGCTGTTATACTCCTTATAAATTATTTGTAATTTGATTTTGTGGAGCTTTTCTCCCTGGGCCGCCGCTGAAAATGGATGTGCATATAGTCAGACTCTCCTGTTCAACAAATGTAAAATAAAATAAGTAATATAAATAAAATATGTATATTTTCTACTGATGGCATGACAGCTGTAAATTTAAGATACATCTGATGACAATACAAGACACATCAGTTTTATGATGGAAACAGATAAATGCTAGTAAAATCTGAAAAAAGGTACTTTGGAATTGAAGGTGCTTTCTGATGAAATCAGCTAACATTGTCATTGATACAATTTACTAATACCAGAAGCTTCAAAACTTCACTTAGCTTATGGACTGGAAGCAGGGTATATGACTGGACTTCTCATGGATGCAGACTCAATGACTTTGAGACTTTACACAATGCATCATAAAATTGCCAAATAACTTAAGGTTGCCATTTTTAATTCTAGTACTATGCTGCCTGAATTGAACCTGTCTGATGCTTGTTTTTTGACAGAATGTTCTGATTTCCTAATGATTTCTATACCATGGCTAAACTAAATGATAGAGTCTCTGCCATCCAATGTGATTTTTCTGCCACATAAACAGGGGATATGGTTCGCCTTCTTGTTAAAAATCATCTTCGTGTTACTCTAGTAAGTGGTCACCCATCATACCATGAGCATTGCTTGACTGGGTTTTCTCCTCAGTTCTCCTTGATGAACATGTTATTATTCTTTAGGTTGCCTGTATACCCCCCTCTCTCCCTCTGATGGCTATACTACTAGAAGAGTTAAAACTCTGGCTTTAAATGCTCTAGTTAAACTTTTGAAGGACTCAGGTTCACATTAACTTTCTAGTGGTGTGTATCACATGTGAAAGTGTCAAACTAGTGAAGTTAGTTACATCATCATCCTCAGTACCTTTTTTCCATTTCCTACATGGGGTTGGGTTTATTGTCAACTGTCCCCATCTCTCTCTATTCAGTGCCACACTCCTGTCTTCTTCAACACTCATGCCTGACTATTGCAAATCTTCTTTCACACAATCCATCCATCTCTTTGCTGGACGTCCTCACTTCCTCTTACCTTCTTCCTGTCTGTCCCAAATCTTCCTCACCAGATTGTCTTCTGCTTTTCTACATGTACCCAAACCACCGTAATCTATTCTCTTTGATCTTTTCTGCAATTGGAGCTAATTTGGCTTCTGCTCTTACGTCCTCATTTCTTTGTCTGTCCCACAGTGTGCCTCCTACCACCCTTCTTAGGCACTTCATTTCCATCACCTCTAGCTTCTTCACCTGTTCTGCCTTTACTGCCCAGGTTTCTGTACCATACAGTAGTACTGGTCACACCATTGTTTTGTACATCTAATTTTTCAGTTTCTTTGGCATTCTTCTGTCATAGACTACACCTGATACTCTATGCCAGTTGGCTGCAGCACCTCTGATTCTAGCTTTCACCTTTTCATTCAGACTTCCCTTCTCCTCAACCACCCCACCCAGATACTTCAAGCTGTTAGCCTGTGCCACTGTCTTCCCCTCTATCTCTATTCTCAGCTTCTTCTGATTTCCCCAATTTGCTGCCATTACCACCATCTTATCTGTGCTTAGTTTCATCCAATGTGCCTTCAGATTTGCATTCCATTCTCCTATCCTTTGCTGAAGTTCTTGTTCAGAGTCTGCCTGTAATGCCACATCATCTTGCATACAGTAACTTTGTTGACCTGTCTCCTCCAACCTGTTTGCTAATGTAGTCCATTACCAGTATGAACAGGAGTGAGTTCTGAGCTAAACCCTGGTGTACACCCACATTCCCTAGTTACATCACACATAAAATGCGTGAGCACTGTTCAGAGAAACTAACTTCACCAACAATGGAGTCTTCCTTTTTATCCACTGTTGTATGACCTTGGAGATGGTATATATAAGACTGAGGATATGTGGGGTCTAGGAGGATTTGCCCCTTGAAAAAAAATGTTTTCTTATGTTCAGCAAAGGTAATTTCGTCAGGAAGCTTTCAAACTTTTTATTGTAGCAGAAAATACATTCAGCAAGTCAACATGATTCAGTATCTATTGGTTGCCCTAACACAGTAAGTAACGTAAACTAATGTTCTCATTCCGCTCTCAGAAACCTCTCATCTAATGAAAGCATTGCCCTACATGTAGATCTTCTGTAATCAGTGGAAACTGTGCACTAATCTCCTGGTAGTCCTAAAACAGAAAAAGGTCTCTGCCAGAGCTCCAGCTAATAGTGGCACTTGTATCCCCCTGCCTATATAGCCATTTTAGTGAATGAATTACTGCAAGGGAATCAGCTCTCTGTTCTCTCCAGTTATCCTTTAAAGTTACTGTCATGTGTTCAAGACAAGTGAGTTCTTATTGCCAAGAGATATCTAATGGGAAATTGGTTTCCTTTGATTACAAGGGAATGCAAGTCTCCCATAGGGCTTAGCAATGTTATTTACATAAATTTGGGGGAAAGTAAAGCCTTTATATTCACTAAGAAGACTTTCTCCCATTAAAAAAGCTGTAAAATCGAACCCATGGCAGCTAATTCTGAAGACTTCAGACAAAAAAAAAGTATTTTAGTCAGCCTGTCCATGGTATTGCGAGCTAAATTAAAAATACCCTTATCATTCAGACAGCTTATAACCTAGCACCCACCATCTCTAGAACAGCTAACTCATCTCCCATCTAACTGTATAAAGTTTAACTCAGCACCTCCCTGCTTTGTAATATATTTATAAAACCTATCACCCACCTACCCCATATTGTATAACACAGCATCAAAACACTTTGTAACATATAACAGTCTGCCAACTTACTTTATAAGGTACAACATAGCACCCACCTACTGTGTAATGTATAAATGTGTACCTACTAATGTATAACCAAGCAAAAGACTAGGTTAAAATGTTAGATTAAATGGAGGCATCACTGTTTTTCCATTTCAAAAATAATCTGGTTACCCATCAGAGAAAAAGCAACTTGTTGCTTTCCTTGCTTCTTTATAATATATTATAATTATATGTAATATAGAATAATATAACATAATGTATAGATCAGCACAAAGCCATCTATACAATGCATACATACCCAAGTATTCAATCATGCAAGTGAGAAAGGAAAGGCAAAAAAAAAAAAAACACTTGCCATAAAATAAATGTAAACGAATATATTACCTTTAAATTGAGAAAAAAAAATGAGCAGCTATTTTGCATGCATTGAAGCAGTGCGCCATTTTAAGACATTGTGTTTAGACATTCTCCAATTTGCCCCTCAGTTACAAGTTTGCATGACGTCAATGTACATTTCAGTTACACAGATTGCAAAAACATAATACATGTGACTCCCGAGCACTGGCCCAGTAATCAAGGAGCCGCAATCCTCACCACTAACACCAGTGAGGGGCGTCCATATTTGGAAGGATAACAAATACACCACAGTAAAGTACAATTTTCCTTAAGAGCACATAGAGATCACAGACAGTTTGGGGCTGTTTTCTCCCTTTCTCTCCTGATCCCCAATAAGACTCCCCACTGACACAGCTATAGGGTACAGGTCTCAGCCTAGTGCTCAAGCTAAAATCTCCATCACCGTCTCTGATCCTGCATAAGTAGCTCACACACTCACACACACTCTCACACACACACACACACACACACACACACACACACACACACACACACACACACACACACACACACACACACACACACACACACACACACACACACTCTCTCTTTAAGATATGAGGTATATACAAACACACAAACACTCCTGGGGAAGGCTGGCACAGGTTCGCCAGCTATGCCCTTTCCTGCCAGTTTATGAAGTAGTACCAGCTGCCACCAACCACTAATATCAGCTACTAATAAGGCCCTTACCAATGGGTGCCCAATTTTACTGTGCAATATTATTATCCAAATAGTGTGTGTGACTGAGCAGCAAGACTACTGAAATGGCTTTGTACAGTATCACTATATATATGCAATGTACTCCAGAGCTTAAATTATCTCTGTACAAAACAGCCACGGTTGAAAGGTTTAAAAATATTTAATAATAAACAATAAAAACACAAGACAATACTTCTTTACTACACAGTGCCAGTCAAGAGATCAGACATCACAGGAAAATGCTTAAAATAATACTGTAGAATAGTTCTGGCAAAAATATAGAAAACAGCTAGACTAAACTTACTATTTTATATATTTTCCTAAGAGCAATCACAGTTCTAAATAAACTTACATACAGAGAAAAAGCAGAGTGCTGGGGAGTTGTCAGCTTTAGACAAAATCCAAGATGCTCTCCCTCTGTCTCTGAGAAAGTCATTTAAATTGATAATACATCCTGCTGACTCATTTTAGTTTACATAATTTTTTAACAATTCTTTGTTTTCCCAGGCTAACAGAAACTCTAGATTAACATTTTTAGTAAGCTGGTACCTGGCCAGGAAACTACAGTAATTAAAGACATTATATATATAAAATCTAGCAATTAACTCTGGTTTCAAAATAATAGAAATAATCTGCTGGTTCAGACACCACAGCTCCTAATTTGAGATCAAACAGTCATACAAGGCTTGACTTATCAGCTTTCTTCCAGCAGAGTGCACTGTTGTTACATTTTTGCCATTCAGCATTTAACACAATTTTCTTCCATTTAAGAGAACAACCTTGTAGCTTATATTAATATTTACAATTGACAGAATTATCTACAAAATTCTATCTAGCTAGACTGGCAGCATTCACATATCTTCACCCCCCCCCCCCGAGAACTCAAGCTAGTTTTTCAAGTGTCCCTTGAGAAACATTGCTTGAGAGGGTTAGGTCTATCCGAATATGCCATACTCCATTCCCTATAATGATAGGTCATCTGCACTGGCATGGCTACTCCCATTGTGGTGCTGCACTGACATATCATATGCTTGCAACCCTAGGCTCCATCTTAGCAATTTGGTATTTTGCTGGCTGCCTCTGTTTAACCATGTTAAGGAATTGTGATCTGTCATTACAGTGAATTTTCTTCCATACAGATAAGGCTGAAGTTTCTGCAGTGCCCACACTATGGCTAGACATTTCTTTTCAACAGCTGCATAACATTCCTCCCTAGGTTGGAGCCTACGACTGACATAAACCACTGGGTGCTCTTCTCCATCTGAAGAAATCTAGCTAAGTACAGCCTCCAACCCTTGGATCAAAGCATCCATCTGCACAACAAATTATTTGCTGTAATCTGGACTGGCTAACACCGGGGGTCCTCCCAAAGCTTCTTTAAGCCTGCTCACATGCTGTGGTCCACACTACCTTATCTGGCCTGTTCTTCCTTTTTAGGTCAGTGAGGGGAGCAGCTATGGTACTATAGCTGGGGATGAACTTTCTGTAGTACCTGCTGTCCCTAAGAATGCCCTCACTTGCTTTTTGGTAACAGGTGAAGGCCATGCCTGAATGGCTTCCACTTTGCAGGTTCTGGCCTGATCTTACCACTCCCCACTCTATGTCCCATGTAGGAGACCTCTGCCATACCCACCTGACATTTGCTGGGCTTAGGGGTCAACCCCGCCCTCGGTAGTCTACCCAGCACCTCCCTGACATGTTGAAGGTGCTCTTGCCAGGAATGGCCGTAGATGGCAATATCACCTAGGTAAGCAAGGGCAAACCCTCCTGTTCCTGCTAGGATATTATCTACCAACCTCTGGAAAGTCACTGGGGCATTTTTCATCACAAAGGGCATATTTGTGAACTCATACAGGCCAACAGGAGTCACAAAGGCTGACCTCTCTCTAGCACTAGGAGTCAAGGGCACCTGCCAGTAACCCTTGGAAAGATCAATGGTGGTAAGATACTTAGTCCCACCCAACTGCTATAGGACCTCATCTGTCCTAAGCATGATGTAATCATCTGACTCTGTCTGACTGCTTAATTTCCTGTAGTCCACACAGAACCCAGTGCTGCCATCCTTCTTTAGCACCAGCACCACTGGAGAGGTCAAGGGACTGTTGGACTCTTGAATTACCCCTAGTTCCAACATCTCCTGTATCTCCTCCCTCAGAATCTGTTTGACTCTCTCAGGCAACCTATAAGGGGCCTGCCTAATAGGCCTTTGGGGTCCTGTATCCATCTGATGCTGCACCAGGCAGGTGCACCCTGGTTTCCCAGTGAACACGTCCCCAAACTCCTGCAACACTGCTCTGATTTCTCGAACCCAGGTAGGAGATAGCTACTGGGACATTGCTACCCCTTCCACTGAGGTGTCAGTCCAAACCTCACTGATGTGATCGGTCACCAGATCTCCCTCAGACTCCTCCTACAATCCACTGCAATTACTCGGCACAAGGGCCTCCCTATCATGGTAAGGTTTCATCATGTTAGCATGGTACAATTTGTGCTCCTACCTCCTGCCTAGCAGTTCTATCATGTAGTTAACATCATTTACCTGTCTTACCACCTTGTAGGATCCCTCCCAAGCTGCTTGCAGCTTGTTGCATCTGACAGGAATAAGAACCATTGCCTGCTGCCCTACAGCATACTCTCTAGCTCGAGCATTCTTGTCATACCAGACTTTTTTCTGCTGCTGGGCTTCTGCCAGGTTCTCCTGGAATAAGCCCATGAGTTCCCTGAGCCTTGTCCTGAGGTTTAAGGCATATGCTACAAAAGATTCCTTGTGAGATTCACACTCCCCGTCCCACTCATCACAAATTAAAGCTAGATGTCCCCTCACCCTATGCCCATACAGCAACTCAAAGGGTGATAAACCTGCAGGTTCCTGGGGAACCTCTCTGTAAGCAAACAAATGAGGCAAATATTTGTCCCACTCCCTCTTAAACTGGTCTGCAAATGCACATAGCATCATCTTGAATGTAGAGTTTAACCTCTCAACAAGACCATTAGTCTGGGGATGGTAGGGGGTGGTCTTCAGGTGCTTCACCCCACAATACTTCCACAGACAAGTTAGCAGGTCTCCCATGAAATTGGCACCACTGTCAGTCAGTATTTCTTTTGGGAACCCTACCCTGCTGAAAATCTCTAACAAAGCATTTGACACTTTTTTTGCCTCAACGGAGGACAGAGCCACTGCCTCAGGTTATCTTGTAGCATAATCTACTACCACTTGGATATACCTTTTCCTGGGGGAACTTGGGGTACTCAGAGGCCCCACAATATCCATTGCTACCCTCTGAAATGGCTCCTCAATCATAGGCAAAGGCATCAAAGGAGCTCTCACCTTTTCTCCTGCCTTGCTTACCTTTTGGCACTGCTCACAGTTCCTGCAGTACCCTGTTACATCACTGGAAATTCCAGGGTAATAGATGTTTTGCATAATATGTCTCTTTGTATGTTTTATCCCCATATGACCTGCAAAGGGAATATCATGGGCTCTGGCTAGAAGCAACAGACAGTAGGCTCTACACACTACCAACTGCTGTATTCTCTCACCTTTCAGCCCTCCCTCAGGAGTCCACTCTCTATACACTAACCCTTTGTCCTACTATACAGATTCCCCTTTCTCTTGAGAATCAAGTGCCTCACTAGCTATCTGCCTCAGGCTTTGCAATGTAGGGTCCGAGAGCTGAGCCTGTCTCAACTCTCTCTTGCTTCCACAGGACGTCTGGCATCCTCTGACAGTGGTGCCTCACTGTCAGCCCGGGTACTACTACTCACCTCTACCTTTGCAGTCACTTTGTCCAAAGGAACAACAGTACCCACAAGCAGCTGTAGTTCACCTTCATTCTCACTGCTACAGAGTAGCTCCCTCTTTGAAGTAACCACCTCACCAGTCCTGGCTGCAAGTATTCGGTCTGTCTGGGTCTCTGCCAGGCTACTAGACCCACATTCTTGTCTCAAAGCCTGACTGCGTGTAACTGCACAAACACATGGTACTGCCACACCAAAATCCTTCCCTATCAGGACATCTGCAGGATGGTAGTTTGGTACCCCTGTTGTCTCAAGACAACCTACTATTGGCATTTTGTCTTTCCCACTTACTGGTTCTCTCACCTTTTGTTCCCCACCTTGCCTCTGTGGACATCTATATGCCACATGGCCCCACTGGTTGCATTCAAAACATTTAACCCTAGGTCCTGGATGTGTACCTGAACTAGTGGCTTTCCCTACTACTGGCAGATTCAGTTGAGGCAGTCTGGGCTGCCCACCATTGGCTCCTTTAAACCCATGAGCAGTACTGGGAGTTCCTTTCCTGTGCAGGGATGCCCTGCTTGCTAGGTATAGGTCTCCCTTGTTTCCCAACTCATCTGAAGTAGCACATTGTCTATCAGCTAACTAGAGCCTCATGTCCTCAATCAAAGTGCTAAGGGCTTGTTCCCTCACCAAAAGGTCTGCCAGCCATTCAAAAGTGGTGACCTGACATTTTATTTATTTATTTATTTCAGTTTGATTACCGGGGAAGTCCACTGGGTCAAGAAGAACCCATTTTCAGTGGAGGCCCGGGGAGAAAAGCTCCAAAGTAGAATAACCAATACAAATGAGAAGAATACAATGATAAATTCACACAGCAGAAAACATAATAAGATACAGTAAATTCAAATTTACAATAGAAAGTACACTCAGGACAATGTAAAATACCTATTTACAATAGAATGTAGACACAGAAAGAACATTGAGTATGGAAATATACAATGGAATGTACACACTGCAGGAGTTCCCTGAGGAAACAGCAACATTGAAGATTTTTTTTTTTTTTTAGGTTGTTAATATTTTTGTCCAGAGTGGTAGGAGCATGCTAATGGCATAGCTGGAGTTCGAGTGTATAAAGGGTGCAGGAGTAAGGGACTTAGTGTAGGGACTTGGTCAAGGGGCGCTTTGAGATTAAGTAGGGTGAAAACACGGACATTTCCTTTTTGATGAAAGGTGTAAGAAAAGCTAGGTTTTGAAGTGATCTAAGTTAGGTATAGTTCTAAGAGAAGGAGGGAGAGAGTTCCATTTTCTACCTAGAGAGAATGATAGTAATTGTTGGCCAGCAGGATGTTTAGGTCTAGGAATGGTGATTAGATTTTGGTGTTCAGATCTTAAAGATCGTTTGGGAGTGTAAGGGAGGAGGATGGAGGATAGAGCAGGGCATTTTTCTGGGTGGAATATTAGTTTATGAGTGGTTGTTAGTTGGAGATAGTCAAGGTGGTTCGGGAGTTCTGATTTGTTCTAGCCAGTTTAAAGATTGAAGGGAGAGGCAGTGGTGGGTAGAGTTTTTAGACTTGGTGGCAAATTTAGAGATTTTAATATAGCAGGCTTCAAGTTTAGGTGAGAGGGAGGCTGACAGATTAGAGAGGAGAGGAGCTCCGTAAAGAAGTGAGGGTAGGAGGAAGCAGGTAGCTAAGGTTTGCCTGGAGGATTTGGAAAGAAATAGATTATTTCTGTAGAGCATTCCTAGTTTTTGGTAGTTTTTTTTTATGTTTTGTTGAATGTGGAGGTCGAATTTAAGGTGTTCATCTATGGTTATGCCTAGGAGTTTAGTGTAAGTGACTACTTCTATAGGAGTTTTAGATTGGCTGAGGATGTTAAAAGAGTTTTTGTCCAAGGACGAGGTCCTGGTAGGGAGGAAAATTAGTATTTTGGATTTACTGGAATTGAGGGAGAGATGATTTTGGTGCATCCAGTTTTCTGTAGTGGAAAAAGCTGTTTGAGTTCCAGAGAGAAGTTTGGCTAAGTTTGGCTAAATAAAAAATAAATAAATAAAATAAGTTGGGGGCAGCACAGACTAAGGTAGAGTCGTCAGCGTACTGAATGACAGCAGTGTCAGGGAGAGCAGTGTGAAGGTTATTTATGAAGATGTTGAAAAGTATGGGACCGAGAATGGATCCCTGAGGAACGCCAGTTGGAGTAGGTAAGAAGGAGGAGGTACAGTTCTTCCATCTGACAGCCTGGGATCTGTCAGAGAGGTAACTGGAGAACCAGGAAAGAGTATTAGAGGAAAGATTAAGGTTGGAGAGGTGGCAGAGGAGGTGTGAATGGGAGATAGTGTCAAAGGCTTTAGAAAGGTCTAGCAGGATAGTGGATACTAGAAGTACAGAATTTGGGGCTTGGTTAACAGTTTCTAAGAAGGAAAGAAGGGCAGTTATGGTGCTGTGGCCTGGACGGAAACCATGTTGGGTGGGTGTAAGTAGCTGATACTCTGTTAAGTAGGGTAAGAGTTGGCAGTGGACGCATCTTTCAAGAATTTTTGATAAAGGAGAGAGGAGGGCTATAGGGCGGAAGTTAGAAATGGAGTTGTCCATCCACTCACCCACCTATGAAAATAAGCGCTCAGTTCAGCAACATATTCACACACACTTTCATCTGCCTTGCGTCTATGCTCACAAAACTGTTTCCTATAAGTTTCAGGTGTTAGCTTAAAAAATTCTAACAGACAATTCTTAACAGCAGTATAATTTAAGAACTCGTGATCAGAAAGTTTAGACAACACAGTTGCAGCTTTACCATGGATTAAGGGGGTCAGGAACCATACCCAGTGCCTTTGGTCAACATTATATTGTTTACATACTCTCTCAAACATATGAATGAAACTATCAAAATTATTCCCCTCTGTAAACTGCGGAAGAAATTTACTGACGTTCTGTGCTTCTGGGGTCCATTACTCCCTTCCCTATTACCTCCGTGACTCTGGTGAAGAGTCAGCATCTCCTTTTCATGCTGCCTCTACCTTTCCTTCTCCTCAGCTTCCAGGCATAGCAGTTTCTCATTCTCCTCAGCCTGTAGATGTCTCAGTCTCTCTGCTGCTTCTGTTTCCCAACGCCTGGCTTCCAACTCAAGTCTCTTTAGCTCCAGATGGATTTTTAAGTCCTCTGCAGAAAGGTTGAGCTGTCCATTCTCTGAGTGTTGTACATCTCCAAGGCCAGTCTGACTGCCCTCCTGATTGTTGTTTTCTGATGCAGCTGTGAATAAAGTTGCAATCATGTCTTCCTTAGTCAGGTTTCCATGCACATCTCAGCTAACTGGCTCCTTGACAGCTTGCCATACTCCTCTGCTGATATGCTTGCCTGCTCTCCCTGACTAACTAAGCTAACAAAAGAAATAAAACAATTGTGATCTGAACTCTGAATATTCACTGCATGGCTGATTCAGAGTACAAAAATACCTTCAGTGATGACCGTACACAAGCTACAGGAATTCACTATTCACACCACTACAAGCCAAGTGCAACCGATTAATATGTGGTGTGGATATCCCACCACTGCCAACCAATTAATATGTGACACCCGAGCACTGGCCCAGTAATCAAAGAGCCTCAATCCTCACCAATAACACCAGTGAGGGGCATCCATACTGGGAAGGATAACAAATACACATGCAGTAAAGTACAATTTCCCTTAAGAGCACACAGAGATCACAGTCAGTCTGGGGCTGGTTTCTCCATTTCTCTCCAGATCCCCAATAAGACTCCCCACTGGCACAGCTATAGGGTACAGGTCTCAGCCTAGTGGTCAAGGTAAAACCTCCGGCACCCTCTCTGTCCAACCAGTGCTTCATGTCTCTGCCCAAGTAGCTGACACACACTCTTTAAGATATGACTTATATACAAACACACAGACACTCCTGGGGAAGGCTGGTACAGGTTCTTCAGCTATGCACCTTCCTCCAAGTCTAAGAGGTAGTACCAGCTGCCAGCAACCACTAATATCAGCTACTAATAAGGCCCTTACCAAAGGGTGCCCAGTTTTACTGTGCAATATTATTATCCAAATAGTAAGTGTGACTGAGCAGCAAGACTAGTGGAGTGGCTTTGTACAGTATCACTATATACATGCAATGTACATCAAAGCTTAAATTATCTCTACACAAAACAGCCACGGTTGAAAGGTTTAAAAATGTTTAATAATAAATAATAAAAACACAAGACAATACTTCTTACTACACAGTGCTAGTCAAAAGTTCAGACATCACATGCAGTGGTGCAGCAGTTATGCTGTCGCCTCACAGCAAGAGGTTCTCCGGTTCGATTCGCGGGTGGGGTGCCTTCTGTGGGGAGTTTGCATGTTCTCCCTGCGTTCACGTGGGTTTCCTCCAGGTACTTCAGTTTCCTCCCACATTCTAAAGACATGCTTCTGGAGCATTTCTCCCTGGGCCTCCGCTGAAAACAGGATCTGTGGAACCTAGTCAGACTTTCCTGGTCAACAAATGTTAAATAAATAAAAATAAAAAAATAATGTAGAATAGCTCTTACAGAAATATAGAAACAGCTAGACTAAACTTACAATTTTCTATCTTTTCCCAAAAGCAATTACAGTTCTAAATAAACTTACATATAGAGGAAAAGCAGAGTACTGGTGAGTTGTCAGCTTTAGACAAAATCCAAATTGCTCTCCCTCTGTCTCTGAGAAAGTCCTTTAAAGTGATAATACATCCTGCTGACTCATTTTAGATTACATCATTTTTAACAATTCTCTGGTTTCCCAGGTTAACAAACTCTACATTAACATTTCTTAGTAAGCTTACACCTGGTTAGGAAACCATTGTAATTAAAGACATTATACATGTAAAATCTCGCAATTAACTCTGGTCTCAAAACAATAGAAAGAATCAGCTGGTTCAGACACCACGGCTCCGAGTTTGAGATCAGTCATACAAGGCTTGACTTATCAGCTTTCTTCCAGCAGAGTGCACTGTTGTTACATTTTTGACATTAAGCATTTAACACAATTTTCTTCCACTGAAGAGAACACGCCTGTTGCTTATATTAATATTTATAATTGACAGAATTATCTACAAAATTTTATCTTAAAATACAACATGACCATAGCACTAGCAGCTGCAACCTATACACAGACAATGAGCAAGAACCAGTTTATAACGAAGTGTATTGATAAACAGTAGGCAAGGGATGACAGTGATGATTGTTACCAGTAGTTCTAATAAGTACAACCAGAAACAATTACCAGATAGACCAGAACAAGAACAGTAAAACTATTAAAATGCATTTATCACCAGATCTGCTTAGCTACACAGCATGCAAACAAGGCCCATCATGGCTAACATCATGAAGAATCTGTCTGAAAATATAAGCCAGAGGACTGAAAGTGACAGACAAGAGGCTATCCTTGTGAACATAAACATGCATGAATTAAGCTTCAAACACAAAAACGCTATCAAACAGCACTTCCTGTGTCAGCAGGAGTTAATCAGTCTGAGAATGCCCAGAGCAAAATGAGGCCAGCAGTGCTGTGAAGAAGCATTGTGTTTGAAAGATTCCTGAGCAAAGTGCAAATAAGTACAGGGTTGATTTTACAGCTTTTTCACAATTTTCTGCAGAACTGTGAGTACAACTATGACATGTATAGCTAGATGGGGACCCGTGACTCTGGAGTCATGCAAGTAGGGGGTGAGTTCTATCAAAGGCAGAACACACAGGAACTTTCTGGGGCAGATTCAGTAAACATTATGTATTTATTTTTATTTATTTTACATTTGTTAACCGGGGGTGTTTGACTGAGCTGAAAAGGCCCTTTTCCAGCAGAGGCCCGGGGAGAAAAGCTCCACAAAAAAAATTACAGACACATTTAGTTATTCAGACATGATCAGTATACACACAAATTACAGGAGACGTGTTTTTACAGTAGTATGCGGCACATAAACAGTTACAGTGGAGAGAACAAACAAAAAAATATTAATTTAAAAAATAAAGGTAATTAATAGATTTGTGGTGTACAGCTGAAATTTGGAACATAGAATACATACATAGTACACAGGTACAGTACATACATTGTAGATTAGCTAGTGTTTGTGAGTAAGACTGAAAACTATTATCAAATGCTCTAGATTTTGTATGTATGTGTTATCCGCTTTCACTAGCCTGGGGAGCAATCATGGCACTGCCAACTTTCCTTGAGATGTTGCCTGATGAGGTCTGTAAAGGAGGCTTTGGATGATGTGTTTTGAATGCTAGTGGGGACAGAGTTCCATTTTATAGCCACTGAACTACTATATAGTGCATCTCCAAAGCTATTGTAGCTGTTGGTGACTTCTATGCTTGATGATCTAAGAGGCCTTTTGGCTGAGTGATGTTGTACTAGGTTTTTGAGGGCAGGACACTTATTGGGGAGGTAATAGATAGAATGACAGAGGCAGAGCTGATTGTAGGTTAGGAGGTTGGGCAGTTCAAGCCAGTGGAGATTTCTCAAAGCAGTACAGTGATGAGTTCTATATGAGCAATTTGCAGCAAAGCGGGCAATTCTGTTATAGGAGGCTTCCATTTTGCTTAGTTCAGTTTTGTTGAGATTAGTCAGAATGGGAGATGCATAGAGTAGGGTGGATAGAAGTTGGGAGCGAGCAATGGCTGATCTTGTGTTGTTGGTAAGAAATGGTTTGATATGGTAGAGCGACCCCAGTTTGGCATGTACTTTTTTAATAGTTAAGTTGAGATGACTATCAAATTTTAGGTGGGAGTCTATGGCTATTCCCAATAGCTTAGCCTGTGCCACTGGAGCAATTGGAGTAGCATTAGTGGAGTAGATAGTGAATTGACTGTTAGTGTTTTTGTTAGAACTGGTTATAATCATAAGCTGAGTTTTCTTTGGATTGAGGATAAGTTAGGCTTTGGTAAGGTAATTTTCAACATCAGAGAATGCTAGTTGAGTTGTTTGCAGGAGGGTTGGAATGTTTTGTGCAGCACAGATTAAGGTAGTGTCATCTGCATACTGAATTACAGATGCATGCTGTGTGGAGGTACGGAGGTAATTTGTGAAGACTGTGAATAGTAGTGGTCCTAAGATAGAACCCTGTGGGACTCCTATACTTATGGGCAGCTGAGGAGAGAGAGCATTTTCCCATTTCACAGCTTGGTACCTGTCAGTTAAGTAGCTTTGGAACCAGTTAAGAGTGGAATTTGATAGATGATATTGGTTTAGTTTGTTTAGCAGGATTTGGTGTGAGACTATGTCAAATGCTTTTGGACATATCCAAAAAAAGAGTTGACACTTGTAGGCCTTCATTTTTGAGACGGTTTACTGTGTCTGTGAAGCAGAGGAGGGCTGTAGTGGTACTGTGGGCAGGTCTGAAACCATGCTGAGTAGGTGACAGGATGTTGCTGTCTAGGAGATAGTTTAGCATCTGGGTATGGATGCATTTTTCTAGGATTTTGGCCAGGGGGAGAGTAAAGCAATGGGTCTGTAGTTATTAAGTTCAGTGGAGGTCCCGCCTTTATGTATGGGTGTAACATAGGATATTTTCCAGAGTTTGGGCACATAGTTTTCAACAATTGATCTGTTTATGAGAGTGGAGACTGGGATAGCAATAGCATCTGCTGTGAGTTTCAAGAAATAGCTGGGGAGTAGGTCGGCTGCTGTTGATGAGGTTTTTAGTTTGGAGAGCATGCTTTTGATTGAAGTGGTGGAAACTGTTTTGAGGATAAAGCTTGTATTAGTGTTATTTGTGTTGGGGGGATAGTGAGGAAGGAACTGTCCTGTGACACTAAGGATAGAATTGAGTTCACAAAGTGGGAGTTGAATTGTGTTTCGATGGGAACTTTAGTGTCAGGGGTGGTTGGTTTGGGGGTAGCCGTTTTGGTGGATTTTAGTAGCTGGTTTACATTTTTCCAAAATTTTTGCGGGTTGTGTTGGTATTTAGTTTGTAATGTTGTGTAGTAGGATTTTTTTGTCCAGCCTAATGCATTTTTTTGCACCGGTTGCGGTATAAAAACAAGTTGCTAATAGTCAGTTATTCACAGAAAATCAAGGTGGATGTAACTCACTAATCAAGGAAGAATGACTGTCACGTACCAGTGTAATGTTGTTCTGAAAGAACCCTAGTAGCAATGGATGGGATTGGGGACCATACTCTAAATACCTAACAAGGTACTAAAAGTAAAATGTAGGACATGACTGGACAAGGCTGCCTGCAAAAGAACCCTGGCTGTCGAGTAAGTCAGATAACTGGTAGTGACTTAGAAGAGCTTTTCCTGGTAGGAACATAGGAACAACACTAGGCAAGCAATCATGGGAACAATAAGATTCCTAGCCATATACACCTTTAGGCAGACCCACTTAATACTGCACACCTACTAATCTGAGAAAGGCATACATGATAATCCAGGTGTAAAGTTGTGTCTATTAATCCAGTCATCAGGACTAGACTTACAGTTAGTCAAAGCACTACTTTGTTTGACCTGCAGTGGTACATTATTCCACAGACTGGGAGCACCATAAGTTACATAGTCTTGTGCATTTGTTTTTTGTAGAATTAGGTCACTATTGCGGATGATTATAAAGACACTAGAAATATTGCATTAGGTCCTTAATGGCTCAAAAAGTGAGAAATGCATTATCATAAAGCAGCTGGCAGGCTACCTAGCATAAGGAGAGGCATGCTGCTCTTCATAGTTAGGACTCTGTAAGGTCTTTCTAGCTGAGAATTGATATGTTTGAATTTGTATATACTAAATGGGGATGGGGTGGTAGGCATTGTGGCATGATTCAAAGATTGGTCTCATAAGGGATGAGTCCATTAGTAGAATGACATCTTCGGATCTTCAGCATATTCCTTTGTAAATTAAATGGGAAAATTAGAAGGATTTCTAGTATTTCCTGACTATGGTGGAAATACGACTTTCGCATAAGTGCTCAGGTCTCTTATGACTGTGTCTGTATGAATACGAGTGACATTTAGGTCAGTTAAACACCTGAGGTGGGAGCCATGCTTTTTTTTGCCAAACACTATTATGCTGCACTTTCTGGTGCACCACGTTTGTGCATATTCTAGCAAGGGCTAGAGCTCTTTGGTCATTCTGGATAAGTGGATAACAGTTCTCCGCTTGCAGTCTCCAACAGTTTTGTCAAGCACGCTTCTGGGATATTGGTTTGGATGTTTACAAAATAAACTCCAAATAAGTTGCAATTTTGTAATCAGAGTTAGTACCGGCAACATTTACACCTTGGGTCAATTTGTAATAAAATGGACAGCATAAGGGTTTACATTAAGACTGTCATAGTCTTCAATAATACCAGCATGTGGGATAGAGCTAAAAGCATTGGCCAGGTCAAGAAAAGCAGTCTGTAGAGTGACCACTGTCCACAATATCTTAAACCTTTTCAAATAAATTTACTAGGTTCAGAAGAAAGGACATACCATTCATAAAAATGAAAATGATTAGTGTCTAGATTAGTTAAGTTGCCTATATCTACATACATGATTTCTGCAGTGATATATTTCATGGCTTTGCTTCTAAGGATGCTGGGGCTAATGGGCTTATAATGACCCTGGTCTGGAGGGGCCATCGTTTTACAGAAGATTAATAGTGACTATTCTCCAGGCATCAAGCACAAACCCTTTGGGCAGGATGAAGTCGAACAGCTTAATTACAGGCTAATATAGTACATATGGTTGGTATGAATGCAGCCTGGCATGAAGTCTCTTCCCATGGAAGTATTATTTTATGCCTTTGACAGGGGTTTTAAGACTTGTCCCAAGGTAATTTTATGGGAAAATAAATATTCAGGGTTACTGAGGCAACAATATGAATAGATGATGTAAAGTTAGTACTAAGACTGCCGAATCCTACACAAATGCACTTTATAAGCATTTACACGAGTGCATGGATCATGCTATCCCTAATAGAACCAAGATGTTATCCTCCAAAAAAAGGAAGCCAATCTGGTGGTCCTCTGCCATAAACAAACTCTACAACAGAAGAAAGAAATTGTTGCAAAAAGGAGTAAAATCCCATGACTGGAGGAACTCCCTGGTCAACCTCAGTAAGAAGCTGAGATCCCTCATAAAATCCTCCAAAGCTAGTTACGAAAACAAAATTGCCACTGACTCTAAAGACAACCACAAAGCATTCTATAGCTATGTCAAGAATCTAAATGGGAACACTCAGATCTGCTCTGAGTTACAGCATAATGGCACTAAATATACAGAACCAACTGATATTGCCAACATCCTAGCAGATAGTTTCAGTGCTAACTTTAGCCCCCTTTCACCCCCTAGAGGGCCCACAGCTATACCGGAAGAATGCAAAGTTCCTATAATCACGGCTGCACAGGTAAAAAACACACTCTCCAAAGCCAAGAACACAGCATCCATGGGACCTGACAATATCCCAGGCTGCGTTCTACACGAACTACTGAATGAACTGGCACCCTACCTAAGTACCATGTTCAATCATAGCCTCACCTCAGGCTTTGTAGCCACTGAATGGCACACCGCGACAGTTACCCCACTCCACAAAGGGGGAGCCACGACAGACCCCGGGAACTACCACCCCATTAGCCTGATGAGCCTGGTCTGCAAGGCCATGGTACGTATCATCGTGGAACTCATAAACAAAGACATTGGTAATCTCCAAACTCTGGACCCTACTCAGTTTGGATTTGTAAAAGGCAGATCATGTCTCCTAAACCTGACTTGACTTCTTTGAAACAGTCACCAAAGCCATAGATGAGGGTAAAATGGTTCACACAGCTTATCTAGATCTCGCCAAGGCTTTCGACACCATCCCCCACTCTGGAATTATAGATAAGCTCACTAAACTAGGTATAAATCCCTATGTCACAAGATGGGTTGCCAACTGGCTCATGGACAGAACCCACACTGTGAAAGTAGCGGATTCCAAATCCGACATCAGACCAGTGACAAGTGGAGTACCACAGGGTTCAGTCCTGGCTCCTCTCCTGTTTGGTATCTACTTCTCTGAAGTGCAGGCCAACACAGAAGGTCTTTGGCTAACAAAGTTTGCAGATGACTGCAAACTAGGAGCCATAATCGAAACTCCTAACGATGTGGACAAACTACAAAAGGGTCTCACTGAGACAGATACCTGGTGTCAAAGCCATGGCCTGAAGCTCAATGCCAAAAAGTGTATTGTCATCCCCTTTGGTAAAAACTCTGTACCCATGAACTACCACATAGCTGGTAGTCTACTTAATGCCAAAAATGTGATAAGAGACCTTGGGACACAGGTGGACAGTAGTCTCTCCTTTGATAATCACATTGCCACAGTGGTCAGGAAATCCTTCTACTTGGCTCATCTCATCACAAAAGGATTCTCATCCAGAAAAAAAGAGGTCATTGTTCCCCTCTACTCATCACTCATTAGACCTATTAGAGTACAACGCCCCTTTTGGTATGTACCTCACAAGACATCTACAATAACTGGAAAGACCACAGAAATACCTCACAAAGAGGATTACTGGCCTCAAACAGATGCCCTATGCAGACCGTCTCAAAAAACTACAGCTTTACTCCATCACATAGGGCCTACTCAGGGGCGATCTCTGCCTAACAAACAAAGCTATGTCAAACCCAGAGCTGTTGGACATGCTCCACTTAAAGAAATCCCAATCCCTCCGAGCTACACGCTCTAGGGACGTTAAACTTGTCACCACAATAAACAGAACATGCTGGAGGGATAGATTCCTGTCCCAGAGACTTCTCATACTCTGGAACAGACTATCTATCTATGTCAAACAGAGCTCCTCATTAGCACTCTTCAAGAAAAATCTTGATGATTGGATGGGAAATGGGAAATTCACCCCGGGGATCACTTCTGTGGCTCTGCTCGACAGGGGCACAAGAAAATAATTTTATTGGGTGGCGAAAGCCAGGGTACATTTTTTGGCTAGGCTTGTATGGGCCCTAGGGCCGATAGCCTAGTACCTACCTATGAACCTATAAGATACATCTGTTACTAAGTTGACTATAGCCTGGTGTTTTGAATATGTCATATTATTATAGATGACCTAAGTGCATTGTTGGATATTATTCCTTAATTTGGGGACAAAACTCAAAAGAGATTTGTAGTTTCCTTTGGTATAAGTAGTGTACTTAATTTATAGTTTTCAAAAATCCTCTTCTTTGCTGGCATTTTTGAGTATAGTTTTGAGGTAGGGTGATGGGGATTTCTTACAATGTTTCATAATTATCCTTCTTCTGATATACAGTTTATAAATACAGGAGTTTTAGCAGAAAGATTAATTCCTGAATACACCACTATATTTAGATTAAGCTTAAAAATCACTTTTGAAGAGAAAAACTTTCCTTTAAATGGCAGAACCCTTTTAAAGCTAAGCATCTCACTCATATTTCTAACCAGTCCATTCTCACAGAGGCATATGTTCTGCCTTTTAGAAGCACTTGGGCTATGAGACCTAGTCATAAAACATCACACCCAAAAGATCAGTCAGATATTAGGTGAAACTTTAACATCCCAGTAATGTCTGACATCCTAGAGAGACATGTGAGCAGCCAATTATATGGCTTTGTTGAAAAATGCAGGATCACCACAACATGCAGTTTGAATTCCACAGAGGACCCATCAACCTAGCTACCACAAAACAATACAGGCCATGCTAGCAGATGTGAGGCAAACAAACAGATGCTCTTACTTGTCATGAGGTACACCATGTACTTGTGGGATCATCCACTATTGCTGAAGACTCTGTATGATGTATGCTTTACAGATAAGCCTAGGAGGTTCATGGTCTACCTGACTACATAAGTAGTTAAAAAGTGTTACTTAATTATGATAAGTGAGTTTGGTAAAGGCTGGTGTCCTATAAGGGTCAGTTCTGGGACCAATCCTCTTCCCCCTTTTCATAAATAATCTCTACAGTGAATTAATTTGTCCAAATATTACGCTGTTTGTTGATGAGTTCATAACACCTTTGGAAAAACTTCCTGAAATAAACTCCATGTTACATTTCATATGATTTGGAGCTGGCTCTTTGTCTAAAGAATTATTATAAATCTATTTATTATTACTTTATTTATTTTATATTTGTTTAACGGAAAAGTCAGACTGGGCATGTATCCCATTTTCAGTGGAGGTAAGGGGAGAAAAGCTCCACAAAGATTAGTACAGCAAATACAGTAAGTACAATACACATGTTAAGGTACAGTACAGAGTCAAAAGTTAAAGTACAGTTTCAAGGCCAAGAATGGAGCAAAAAGCAAATATACTAGAAGGAGCACAGTGTGTTACAATAAACAATAGAGTTGAAAGGACATTTTGTTCAGTCATTTGATTACATTCATCAGTGGCTAGTACAGTAAACACACATTGATTAAGAGTATAGAAACGAGTTGTTGCAAGCTTTCATCGAAGGTTAAGTTATGATATGATCTAATTAAATGAAGCTATCCAGGGTCAGAACAATTACATAACGAAAAACTATGTAAATGGGACCAGAGGAGTTTTTTTAAATTATTTTTGTTTTCAGTGGTCCTAATATCTACATGGATGGTATTCCATGCTTTTGCAACAGAAATAGAAAACAAGAAGTCCCCAGAGCTATTGTTGCTTTTGCTATGTCAGTCAGTGCTTTATTGGTGGATTTTAATAGGCATTTGTTAGAGTAGATATTAAGTAGACCTTGAAGAACAGGAACTCTATCGGGATAATATAGAATTTGGTGGGCTATTGTAAGCTGGTTATATGTGAGCAGGTTGGGTAATTCTAGCCAGGATAGTTGCTTGATTGCTATACAGTGATGTGTCCTGAAGTGTGAGTGAGTAGCAAACCTAACTGTTTTATTGTAGCAGCTTAAAGTCTTCTTTGTTTAGGGTGATATGTATGGGGGAGGCATAGACGAGTGTGGATAGTTGGTGGGGTCTTGCAATGGTGGCTTTACTGTCATTGGTGAGGTACTTTTTGCATCTATATAGGGTTCTGAGTTTTTATGGACTTTCTTTATTGTCTGTGCAATATGCATATCGACTTTCATGTTGTGATCTATGATAACCTCTAGAAGTTTGGTGTGTTGGACAGGTGTGCTAGGGGTGTTACTGGCTGAGAATATTGTGAATGGTGGTATGGAGTCTAAAGCTATAATGGGATAGAATATGATTAGCTGTGTTTTATTGGGGTTAAGTATTAGTTGAGATTTGGCTAACCAGGTTTCAACAGTGATAGAAGACTCTTGTGTCAATTTCTGGAGTTAAGGGAGTGATGGGGCGGAACAGGTTACAGTAGCATCACCAGCGTTCTGGACTAGAGGGGCATGTGGAGTTGGTTGGTGAATATGTTGAAAAGAAGAGTTCCAAGAATGGATCTTTGGGACCCCTAGGTCGACAGGTAGGAGGGGAGATGAGGAGTTTTGCCATTTTACTGCTTGTCGGCAGTTGGTTAGATAGTCTTGAACCCACTCTAGTGTGGAGTGGCTGAGATTAAGATTGGAGAGAGCAGAAAGGAATTTGGGATGGGAGACAGTATCAAAGGCCTTGGAGAGATCTAGGAATACTCTGGATACTAGGTTACCATTGTTTCGATGTTGGCTTACTGTGTTGGTAAAGCTAGTGGTAGTATTGTCATTGGGATGGAATCCTTGCTGGGTGTTGGTTAGCAGTTTATTAGTGAGGAGATTATTTGAGAATGTATACATTTTTCAAGGATTTTAGATAAGGGGATAGAATGGCAATTGGACAGTAATTATCTCCCTTGTTGAGTGGCATTACATGTGCAATTTTCCACAGAGAAGGAATGCGTTGTTCTTATAAACAGTGGTTAATGAGCATGGAGACTGGGTAAGAGATGGCTTTGGCTGCTATCTTTAGATATTCTGCAGGTAATTTGTCAGCAGCCAGGGTTGTGGGTTTAAAGCCTATTTAGGTATTTATATATTGTGCTAGTTGGGACAGGCTGCAAGGACAGGAAGTTTTGGTCTGCTGGTATGGAAGATACAGTAGGTTTGGATGTGAAGTGGGAGAACTACCACTGGTGAGGGCTAGGATGGATTTGGTGAAGTGTCAGTTGAATTGGGTGGCAATATTATTGGTGGTGGTGTCAGTGTTTGGGGTAGAGTACTGGTCTTTCCTGGTTTTAGGATTTTATTAATGGTAGCCCAGCATTTTTGTTGGTTATTTTTGTGTTTGGTTTGAATGCCTACATAGTGATTCCTTCTGTCTGTCCTAATTTGTTTTTTGGCTTTGTTCCTTAGTTCCTGGTATGCTTGTCTATTAGTTTGAGTTTTATTTTGATGCCATGAGTCCCATGCTTTCTCTCTTTGTTTTTATAGTAGATGGATATCTCTGGTCAGCCAGGGGGCATAGCTGGATTTTGTTCTGACAGTTCTGATAGGGGCAAGATGATTTAAAATATTTTGAAAAGTGTTACTGAATAGTCTAAGGCACTTTCCAGGGGGAGAGTGGTTTCCAGCAGCATTGATTAAGTGCAGATATGAAGTCATTGGTTCTGAAGTTCTTCACATACCAGATTTGTTGGAGGGTGGAGGATTTTAATGGATTCACTTGGTGTCTAAATATAAATGTGGGAAGGTGGTCGCTGAGGGTGTCTGGGATGGAGCCTGAGAGGTAGGATTAAGATGGTCTATTAGTAAAGATCCAGTCTAGGATGAACCCTTTTTTGATGCTTTATCTACCCGTGTTGTGGCTTTGATTAGTTGAGTGAAACCGTGTAAGTTAAAATGGTTAGTGTGGTAAAGCGAGTTACAGGAGGACCAGTCAATATTAACATCACCTAGTATGATTCTTTCTTGGGGAAATTTTTGGGATGTCAAGTCTAGACTGGATTCTACTGTGTTAATGTTATTGCTGGATAAGATATGTAAATATCTTATGCAATCATATGCTATTGTCTGCTATATTTTTATAACTGAATGTGTAAATATGTTATGTATAGTATGTTCTGGAGCTTTTCTCCCCAGGCCTCTGCTAAAAATGGACAGCTCTCTTCAGTCGGACCTTACCAGTAAACAAATGCAAAATAAATAAAATAAAAATAAATGTAATTCAGATGACAGCACATAGCCTAAGCTGAACTTACCATAACAGTAGATGTTCAAATGATCACTCCTGCAGTAGCCTTAGCTATATGGGTTATATACTGTCAAGGATATAACAGCTAGCCAGCTTCCAAAGCTTTAGTGTACCTTCCACATTTCCCAACTGGCAAGCAGCTTGAGTTGAGCTCACTAAAAGACAAGTTTAGGTGCAAAGCCCTTCAGAGCATTCCTGCCAGCAGAGAGAAGGGGCTGAACCCTGAAAGGACATGGCTAGGACTATCAAAAAATAAATGTCCACACTCTAGTATAAAAAACACAGCAAAAAAAAGGATGGAGGGAAGGAGTGGCTACTGCAGCAGTGATTGTTTGAACATCCACTGTTATGGTGAGTTTAACTTGTATAACTGCATTAAGTTCATCAGTTTGATGACTGATGCAATAGCCTTAGCTATATGGGTAGTATACCATGGCTAACTATCTTTGGGAGGTTGAAGAAGGGTCAAGGAGCCCCTGGAGAATGGTCCAAGCAAAGAAGGATCTAGACCTGGAGAAGGAATCAAGCTTGTAGTGCATTGTAAAACTATATACAGAGGACCAAGCAGTAACTTCTAAAATAAAACCTTTTCCAAAAAGCCATAGATGAAGCCAATGTCCTTTCAGAGTACGCTTTAACCCTGCATGGACTATATTTGTCATGGTGAGTATAACAAAAGATAATATCCTTAGACAACCCTTTGAAAATAGTCTATTTTGACACTGGTTGCCCTTTTTTTTTACCTTCACAAGAATGAACAATTGATCCAATGAGCTGAAAGATTTAATTCTGTCAAGACAGTACCTGAGTTGTCTGTGGACATCCAAGGTATGGAGTATCATTTCTCCATCAATTTTTGGTTCAGGAAAGAGACAGGGAGATGGGTAGTTTGACTTGAAATAAACTTGGATACCACTTTAGGCATAAAAGGCGGATTAGTTCTCAAAGAAACCCTGTCCTTGTGGAAAAAAGAAAGGGTTAACTCACCACAACAGGTTGCAACTCAGATAACTTTCTTGCAGAGGCCAAAGCAATCACTAGAACTGTTTTTTCATGTTAAGAATCTGAAGTCAGCCAAATTAGCTGGTTCAGATGGAGCAAAGGTTAGTTTCTCTAACACAAAATTAAGCTCACAAGGCATTTGTCTGGAGTCTCCTTATACAAAAGCCTTTCAAGAGTATTTTGACATGTGACTGCCTTCAAAGAGGAGGCTCCACTGACAGACATGCTGAAATGGCCAATAAATGAACCCTGATACAGGAATATGAAAGGCCATAGGATAGCAACTCACATAAATATTGTCTAAGCAGAGAACAACTAGCCCCAAATGGCTGCTGGCTACATTGTTGGCACCAAATAGGAAACATTTTCCACTCGCTAATATATGATTTTTTTAGTAGCAGGCTTTTTTGGCTGCATTACTACCTGCTGCACATCCTCAGAAAACAGGCGCTTAAAAGGAATGATGACTCTCTCATCCTGGCAGTCAACTGAAGGTGACTGGAGTGGTGGTGTCTCAAACACCCCTCTTCTAGTGTGAACAGAACCATTCTGTGAGGAAGCTTGTGGTAATTTCCCATGGCCATTTCCAAAAGAAGAGAGAATCACAGTTGTCTGGGCCAGAAGAGATTCACCACAACAATCATGGAGGATTCCTTCCGAATTTCCAGAAGTACCCTAGATATTAGTGGAAAGGATGGAAAGACATACAGGAACACTTCTGTCCAAAGAAAAGAAAAGGCATCTGTCTTCCAGGCCTTTTTGTCTAAAGTCCTGGAACAGACTGTTGCCAGTTGATTATTCAGAGAGGAGGCAAAGGGGTCTACTTGAGAAACTCCTCACAGATGTATCAAATATTGTAAACCCCATATCTAGATTCCATTTCCGTGGTTTTGGTCTGGGTCTGCTCGGTTTGTCTGCCACACAGTTTTGCTCTAATGGAAGGTAGGATTCCTGTTGAGTGAAACTGTGCTGTGAAGCTATATCCCAAGCTAACATGGTTGGTCTGCCAAGGGTGTAGGACCTGGTTTCCCCCTTGCTTGTTGATCTACTACAACCCTATAGTATTGTTTGTAACCACTTGAAGAGGTCCCTGGTACCAAAGATGGTTCAGAGAATTTAGTGCCTTGATCAGGCCAAGAATCTCCTTGACATTTATGTGCTTGCAACTCTGCAATTTTATCTCTCCTGAAACTGCTCCCCAAGTAGAGTCAAAAGCATCTGCAGTGATTGACTACATTGAAACAGAGTGAGAAGATGAGACCTTGATTTAAAGAGATCTGTTGTCTCCACCACATGATTTCTCTTTTGACAAACAGTTTTGGGTCTGAAAAGATAATGAGTGGTGATGCTGGGACCAAAGAGATATTGGATACCACTGTACGTTTCTCATGTGGAGTCTTGCCAGTGGTATATGAGAATCACAGATGCCATGAGACTCAAAATCCTGAAGTATTCCCTCACAGTAACTGATGTCTGAGTAGAAAACTTTAGAAACAGATCTAAATAAAAATCTATTTTTTTTCCTGCGGAAGAAAAGCCCTTTGAACTGAGCAGTCTAGTTGAAATCCCATGAATACAACCTTGTGGGAAGGAGTCAAGAAAGACTTCTGAATGTTCTCTTGGAATCCCAGCTTGTGCAAGAGATCTCTCACCAAAGATGAAGATTACTGACATTTGGAAAAAGGCTCTGCAAAGATAAGCAAGTTGTCTAAATACAGAAAAATGTGGATACCCTGTAGCCTTCAATGAGCTATAAATGGAACTAAGCAATTTATGAACACACTTGGTATAATGGATAGTCCAAAAGGTAAGGCAGAAAACTGGCAATGTGATCTAAACACAAAATTCTTCAGAAGTATCTGAAGTCTGGATGATAAGCATCTTTTAAGTTTAGTGTTAGGAAACTTGAAGGAGAAAAAAACAGGTAACAGGTTGTGAAGTGACATTATTTTGAATTTGGGCTCTATCACAAAAAGGCTTAGAAAAGAAAGATGCAGGGCTGGTCTCCAAGCATTTTCTTTCTTTGGGACTAAGAGCATCCTTGGATAAAATCCATTCCCCACCTGGGAAGGAGGAACTGGTTCTATCACTCCTTGGGGCAGTGTGTAATAAAGAACAGGCGGAAACAAAACAGTCTGGATCTGCAGAATGAGGAATGGCCCCCTGGAAAGAAGTAATTTCCTCCCACTGCCATCTGTAATCCAGATGAATGATTTTTCAGAACCCATTTGTCTGAAAAAAACTGTTGCCAAAGAAAAAAAATGGAGATTCAGACTTTCTGGGGGAGAAAGAGGGCCAGGGTGGTGGTGGTGGTGGTGGTGATGGTTGGGGGGGTGGGGTGGTCACAAGGTCTCTTGAATAGTCAGTTAGTGTTGGACTTTCCTTGGTTGGGGAAGGTTTGAGACTTCTTTCTGGAACCTCTTTGCTACCTCTACATAAATGTCTATGTACTGTTGAGACTCTTAGTTCTATTTTTTTTTGCTGAAACTGGATGAGGAGAAAGAAAATCCCTTGGACAGTTTGGAAAAAGAGGGCTGAAAAATCTTAGAGATTCCCTGGGTCATTAGCAGAAGGGCAAAATACTAAACCTCTATCTAAGGGAGAATTTAAAATCTCATGTTACCATCATCAGGAAGGTTCTGGGAATGCAGCCAAGCAAACCTCCTTAAAACCGTACCAGTGGCCATAGCCCTGGAAGAAGTATCAACAGAGTCATACGCACACTAAAAACAAGTGACTTGTGAAATGGAAGAAACTAAGTTATTTAAAGGAGATTTTTCCTCACAAGAAGAAACTGTAGATAAAATATTCCTCCTCCTTTAACAATATGTCAGAATAAGCTTCAACATATGAGCCTGACAATTTAAAATTCTGAAAATTCAAAGTTGCAGACATATATAAGTTTTCCCATACTTATCAATAATTTTCCCATCCTTATTAGAAAGAGTATGACTGGAATTAACTAAGAGTTTAGCAGCAGAGGAGTCATCTAAGGCTATAGCTACTGGGTGAGGTTTGGGAATGGTATATAAAAATGTAAAAGACTATGGAACTTTATGCATCCTATCTGTCTTTTAGGGGCAGCTTCTGACTATCAGGAAGACTACAGGTAGTAAGACACATTCTGTAAAGAAAATACTTCTGTAACAACTTGTAGTATTTTTGATGGACTAAGAAATCTCAGTGTTCTCCAGCTGAAAACACTGGGACATTCTAGCAATAGTCTCAGAGAACGAGAAACCCCCACATGGAGAGAATTAGAAAGAAAACTCTCCTCTCAGTCTAAATCCGAAATCTAAAGACAAAACCCCAAATTCACCCCTGTGTCTTTCTGTTCAGATTCAGAATCTTGAATTTCTTCAGTAAAGGAGGCATCTCTCTTTCTTTTACTCTACAAGAAGGATCAATAGCCTGAATCAAAAGCTGAGCCAGTCCCAGTAAACTGCTCCTATTCAAAGAAATTTGTGGAGCAGTAGATACATGCTTGGTTTTCTATTTCTTTTTGACAGGAAAAATGGGGCCAACAGTGTTACTAATGGCAGACACTGCTTCCCAGAGATGGGCAGAGCACACTGACACAAGAGGGGAAACCTTCCCTGTTCCCTCTCCTAGGACTGACAGAGTGGTTCTCCCTTACCCACTGAGGAGACCCCAACAGCAACAGAGGATGTGGCTAACCCCTGGTCCATAGTGGCTGTAGGTGCTACACCAGAGGGATCTGGCGTATAAGATGAGTTGTCTGAGGTACAACAAATGGCCACAGCAGAGTCACCCACCTGCAGCTGAGGGAAACTTCTACTGTGCTGTGGTAGCAAAGGCTGTTTGTTTCACTTTTTCTTTTTGTGGCTGGAAGAAGGACTGACCATGGGAGTGACAGTCTGTTCCATTGTGAAGCCAAAACGAATACTTCTATCGTGGGGAAAAAATGAGCAACAATGCTAGTAAAACTACCAGTCTACAAAAGCTATTTATTTATTTATGTACTTATTTTTTGACAGAAACAAACACAGTAAAAAGCACTTTCCAATGCTACTGCAGCCACACAACCATAAAATAAACACGGTTTCTCCATATAAAATAGTATACCTTTCAGATGACACTACTTTTAAACTGACATAAAATATGAGTGCTCTATTTAAAATTATGTTACAGTGTCAAGACAATCTGTTAATATACAACAACTCCTAGCTTTAAAATAACTTTCCTAAAGAGGACAGTAATAAAACTTCAGTAAAAATCAGGAAAATGGAAGTTTTTCCCCCAAAGGGAATTTATCTGTCCAGCTACGGGAAGCCCAAGCTAACTGTCGAGCCTAAAAAGCCTCAGACGCATGTACTCTTAGGTGGCAGTAAAGCTCTGAAGCCCAACCTAAACATTTGCACCCTTTCAGTCAGCTTAGCTTGAGCTGCCTGACAGTCTGTGCACATGGAAGGGGCCCTGAAACTTTGGAAGCTGGCCAGCTGCTATATCTTTGGCAGGATATAACCCATATAGCTTAGGGTACTGAGCATTGATCCATATGAAGACCATACATTAGTCAGGTAAGATATTGCATATGGTCAATATATTCTATTTTGTATTTTTTTTTATCATCTATATAAACATACTTGGAACACAAGACTTTTTCAAGGGCCATATAGAATCATAGTTTCATCAAATGATTTCCTGTGGGTTAAACAGAGAAAAAAAACTGCAAAGAATCAAACCCAGGACTACAAGATGAAGCTCAGTATTAGCTCATAGCCTTAACTCTCAGCAATAAACTGCCGGTCAGTGGTAAAAGGCAGGGCTGAATTTTCTTTTCTTCCTCACTTTTAATAACAAGTAATGTATGGTATGACTATTTGTCATGGTGTATTCCTTATCATTCTCCAACATATGTTTATTACTATTTGTTACTCTGGACTCCATGTTACAACTATAATACATTACATAATAAAATGAATCGAGGTTGCTGCACCTTGGGAAAAGGGGAGTTGTTGTGGTAGTAACCTTAATCAAAGAGAGTGTTGTCACACATAGCAGTGGTCACAATCAGAGCCAGCCAACTCTGTGCACATTACTTGTTCTGCTTTTTCTGTCACTGTTTATAGGATGTTGTCTGGCGTTTATGCACTTCTAGTTTAATAGTGCTTAGCAAACAGCAAAGCATTTTAAACTGAAAAGTGTTTGCAAAGCATGAGGGCAAAAAAAAAAAAAAAAACTTTACTTCCAAGAAACAGGTTAGGCAAGACTGTCTGTTTGTCCAGTATGTTTTTTTTATTTTCCTCAGTGTTTATGCAGTAAGGATGAAAATATGCAAACATTTATTAGAAGTATGTCCTAGATTAGGCTGCAATCATAAAAAAGTGGATAACTGGAAATTCCTAGCAAACATTGTTTTGAACACTTTATATAGGAGAAAGAATAATGTACACGTTTAATATAAAGCATAGTAATATATAAATATATAAATATATATATAGGCCACAGTACATCTGTGTGATTTTATATATATATATATATATATATATATAAAAACTACAGGAAGGTTGAATTGCATTTAAAGAAACTAATAACCATTCTTCATGCTTATATTTACACAGGCAGATGTTGAATCTCAGCTGTGCTTATTTGTTAAACTAAATTTCAGTAATGGTTGTACTTACCCTTTATCACATTTCATACTGTCAGAGCTATAAAACTACATTTTAAGAAAAAGTTACATGAAATGCTTCATGTTTCTCTACAAACAGTAGATAAGGTGACAAGAGACTCCATGCAGAGACTGTAGTGTACTTTAGTCTAATATCTGCTGACAGCTTGACAACATAAAGAACATTAACCTATACAACAAAACTCTGTAGCAGAAGAGATTGTCACAATAAGAGCAAACGAAGAAGCCCAGTCTAAACCATGCACGTTACAAAGAAATGAGGATGCTGAGATTTAGACAGATGTCCCTCGGCTATTATTGCATTTGTTGTAGAGGCTGAAAGCTTTAGTCTCACAGTCTATCTGTAAATTATTACAGACAGCAGAAAGTCCTGAAGGGAATTTACTCACTCATTCACCTAACCGAGATGCTTTTGTATTCTGTCTTATCTACTTGCCTAACTGCTTGTATGCAAGTGTATTTCTCCAATGAAGATAAATGCTTTTGCTAAAACTTCCTTTCAAGATGGCAGTATTTAACACTGCTTTGTTGTTTTGCCTCTGTACTGTTTTTGCTTTTATTTTTAAAGAAGTAATCAACTGCCATGAGATTATTTATATAGTGTGAAGATAAATAAAAGCTGTCATCTGTATATCTATCCACAAAGGTCTGTATATTTTATCCACACATGAAAGGCAATTAATTTGTTGCTGACTATTCATAATACATTAGGATCGGATGGCTTTAAGAATAATTGTGTGATATAAAGAAAACATATTCTTGAAAATCATCTTCTGTGATATACAATCAACATTGCCTATGGCCTCATGATGGCAGAAAAAAATGAAGTGTCATAACAGTCATTACTTGAGCACAGATGTGATGCAATTCCTTTCGATGGACTAACATAGGTGTTTGCAATTACTCACGCTTTTGGGCTTCTCTTCCCAATGAAGGTCTCCTGTTAACCAAAAAGCTCGAGTAAGTCTTGCCCAAGCACAGCAGAGAGCAAGAAATACACATCAAGAGGCAGAAAAGGAGGACAACAGGTACCCTGGTATACACATGTCATTGCACAAAACTGCACAATGCTTTGTATGGCTTTACTGTACCACCACTGCATTACCTATTGAATCAAAACCTATATTATGCATATGTCACAGCATGAAACTGCACAATGCTTTCTATGGCTTTAGCATACCACCACTGCATTACCTACGGAATCAAAACCTTGGCATGCACAAAAACACTGCTTCTCATCCACTACAAACCTCAATACCATATACCAAAATCCACAAGAAATTTTTCACACCATTGTTGAGTCATGCACTGGTATGTCCCATATCACTGCACACATTTTTTCTACTTTCTTCTGGAAAGCACTGCTATCATATACCAATAAAAGGTACTAATGCTTTAGTTCTGCAGTGCACAGCTGTCCCTAGCAAATCTGGGGGATCACTACCGCTCTCTCCAGTACCTTCATTTTTGCTACTGGGCGACAGTGTACGCCATGCAGGACTTTGTACAACCAGTGAGAACTTGTCCTTATTGAATAAACTAAGAATTACTCGTGAAGAGCTACAGAGTAGCACCAGATGAGGGAGAAAAGTCACTTGTGTCATGGCTCAATACAATCTTACATTGGGTAAGGATGCCCAGAGTCAGAGTGCAAAGTAGAGCCAATGGCTGCACAGAGGTTTTAGGCAGCTCTGCACCCTGAGCCTCTTCTTGCATTTCTTTGGTAATCCCTGGCATCTCATTTATATTTTAGTCTACTATGGTAAAGTCTGTAAGTCAAATCCACCCTCCATCTTCCAGTAAGGCCAACCTGCTTCTTAAATGGATGAAATTGTATTAACATTTCCTTTTTTATCTACATTTGTCAGTAAAATTAAATCTTCAAGGTGCTTGTACTAGCTGAGGTTCAGAATTACACAGTTCTGTTTAGCAATATTTTAACACTTATTATCATAATAATACAGCTCTTTGCCACAACTTTATTTACATACATGAAAGCATAATACTATACAGCCTTCATTTCACCATTTGGTCTATTGCAGCTTAACACTTGTATCAAATCAAACCTTCACTTCACTTGTTTGACAGTAATTCTTTTTCCCTGCTACTACAGAGACTTCTCTTATCTGCATTGCACAATATTTCGCTATTCATAACCTTGTAATTTGTTCTAATAGGTTAGCTGCTCAACTATTTAGGGAGGTCAAACGTAACATCATATTCTGTTCTGTTCATATTTCACTTATCGTTCATCTCTCTCTCATATTTGGTTAATCCTTATACTCCTGACAATGATTGTTGTAATGTTAACTGGGATATGTTTCTAAAGAGATATTTAATCTAAATACTAAACCCCATTTTATCAACTCATTTGCTGATCTTTCAAAGTCTTTGCTTCAAACTTGGTAATGGAGAGCAGAAAGAATACTTTTTCTTCAATTTCCAGAAATAAAGGGCAGCAAAAATAAAATTATTTTCCATTTTCAGAAATCTTCTTGATATCTGCCAACATTCTATCAAAAAGTCATTCTCTGGGATTCAGAAAGGCTTACTACTGGTGAGAACCCTTAATATAACTTTCCCATCTGTCGTAAGCCATTCTGATTCTTAAAACAGCCTATCACTGAGTTTTCCAGCCAGCAAGAGCCTCAATATGGAAGGCATTCCCACTGATAGAGCTGCATGTCACTGTGTCAGTCCAGGGCAGCGTCGGGTTCTGCTCCAACCCCCCCACCCCAGAAATGCCAGCAGCTCGTACATTAAACTGCAAAGTTATTCAGAGAATTGCTTGACAATCTAAATTAGCACTGCAGGAGGAAAAAGAGTCTGTTAGCCATTCACTCTTACGAAAACAACTGCAGTGTGGGGAAGTTCATTAAAGATGTAGGGATGTTAGTGGCTGTGTATAGGTGTGGATAGGCATTTGCATGTCTGTAGGGAAATTAAAGACGCTAAATAAATATGTAAAAATGTGCGTGTGAGTGTTTCTGCCTAGGTGGTCACACTAGGTACAGTTAGGTAGAGAACCAAGAGTCTAGATGTGCACATGTGTGTTGGTGCATGAACAGGTGTGAAAGGATGAATGGTTCTGTGATTGTGACTGAGTATGATGGTGGGCTTCTTTGTTCATGGGTGGATATGTGATTTCTCCAAGTCCTTTGGGTTTCTAATACCATGATGGCAACGGACCCCATTCCTAAGTCAAAGTATGATTAAATCCAAACAAGACCAAATCCAAATAAGATAAGTACCACAGATGAAGGAAAGTAGTCGGCTCTATGATAGAATCCAAAAGGTGGTTTAATGATCAATTCAAATATGCGTTTGAATTGATCATTAAATCAGCTTTTGTATTCTATCACTGAGCCGACTACTTTCCTTCATCGGTGGTACTTATCTTGTTTGGATTTGGTGTTGTTGGTGTTTGGTACCTGTTCCAGTGTTATGTTTTGGTCAAAGTATGATTAAAGTTCATGAAAATAGTATTGTTTCAATCTTTGATGTTAGCCAGAAGTGCTCTTCACAGCACCTGCAATTGCCTAGAATTAACTCATTTTGCAATTCATACAGAGATTCATGTATCAGTAACATATCTAAGTATGCCTATAAATTCTTTTTTATAAGACCCATTGCTTCTACTACTATTGGAACTGTCTGGGTTATCCTTCTTCCACATTGCCCTCCTTTCTGCTTTCAAATCCTGGTATTTTTTTACTTTGCGTCTCTGTACACAAGACACTACATTCACTAAGCGTAGCGATTTCAGTGATCAATGCTACCTTTGTCTTCTTTTCGTGGACTACAATAACTGGTTTTCTCGCATCTGTTTTTTGAACTGTTGGTAATGGGTGATCCCAAAGGATAGAAACTTTATCATTTTCTATAATGCTTTTTGGTTTACATTTCCAATGTTTTTCAATTACTTCAATATTACAATGTTTGCATAATCCCTAATGCAACAGGCTTGCCACATTACTATGCCTTTCAGTATACAGTACTTAGTATATCACAACCAACAAGATGTGTGACTGTTTCCAGTTCTGTTTTACTAAATCTACGTTTGTCTATTTCTCCCACATGCTCAATGGACTTTGTAAACCAACGTATACGTAGTCCACCATCTTGGCCCACCATGTTAGCCTTTCAACTTTTGGTATAAACTCATCTCTTCTTAACCATTACTGCATTTGTTCTAAGCGTTTTCTATACTTGCAACTATATTTATGCATATGTGAATGTGTTTCAATGTAGGGGGTGATTTTGTAAATACAATGCATGTGCCACTTGGGAAAACACTACCTCCAACAGGTCAGACAGTCATATGTTGATCAAGGGCACTTCAGAGATATCCAGTGAGCTGACAATAAGGTATTTTTCATTGATGATATAGCTGTCACTGACTCACATTTTCTCTCATTTGCGTAAATTCACCTACCTGCAGTGGCCAACGTACACAAGCAATAAGGATCTTTGTGAATACTAGAGAATGCATCAGTGAGACTGTTCTATAAGCATAGGACAGAAAAATTCATGAGGGATAAAAAGCCATGGGTAGTTTGAGTTAACTGCCTTTAGCCAATCAGTGCAGTGAAATGCCAAGTTCAGCATTATTGGATTTAGTCCTGTCAGCATACAGAGAGCAATACTACCTACCCTGCCTAATGTCATCATGGTTGTCAGTGAGTGGTGAATGTGTTGCCAAACAGAATATTACTATGGTATCATTCCTACTGTTATCACTACTGATTCCCTAATCCTACTGCAGTTCTGTCACTGCTAGTGTTACCAGTCAATAATGCTTCACTATAATGAATTAGCTACATGTTTATCTGAAAAAAAAGAAATATCACATTTACGATATGTGTGTGTGTTTGTATGTGATCTTTTAGCAGTATGCCTGTGATATGCTGGCTGTTGACTGCGTGTTCGCTGACTAGATTCTTGTAATCGCTCGCTGAAATAGTCAGATTATGCAGACAGTTTTTAGCATCCTGCAAGCTAACCACAATAAAGATGATTCACAATATCTGGTGTAGGTGCAGAACCTTCTTGGAAACAGATTTCCTAAAGTTGTCAAAATGCAGGAATGATTGTTATTCTATTTTCTGTGGACCTGTAAGAGGCCTTCCTCAACATATAAGACAATCTACCAATGCAAAGGTTTTCCAAAATTCTAGTAGTCCAAACCTCCAAAATCTGTTTCCATAATTATCTCCTTGATAGCAGTGCAATTGTTAAATGGGGAGCACTTACCTGAGCCCTAACACAGGTTTGTAGAAGGTATCTTATTTAACAATTTTGTCACTAAGTTTTTCTCAGTCAGATGTGAAACCACTGCAACAAACTACACAATATATAATGCACAATGACTCTTCCCTCCCTTACACAGAAGACTACATCAAGACATTCAAAAATACATTCATAGGTGAAATGCTCTGCTTTGCTTTTTAGCACAGTAAAGCAAAATCCATGTTAAAATGAACTACATAAAATCATGCATAAGAAAGCAATATATAACGAACCAAATGGTCATAGAAAACAGGAAAAAGGGGAAAATATTAGAGTAGAGAATAGATAAGGACTACAGCACTTTAGACATTAGTCAATATGACCGAATCACCTACAGCCATATTTGACACCACTGAGTGGCTAGACCTGCCACAATGCATGTTCTTCTGTCTTGAGGATACTGTGCAGCACAGTAGATGCCCCAAATGGTTGGTCTATACAAGTCTTCCCCCTATCGTGCAACATGCAGAGTCTGTGCTGCTGCTCACAGCTACTTCCACTGGTGACTTTGAGATGGAAACAGAATGTTTTTTGGATGTAGGAGGAACCCACAGACACATAGAGAGAACATGCAAACTCCAAACAGGCACTGGACAGAGGTCAGCTTTGAACCCTGTACATGAGAGGCAAATATCTTAACCACTAAACCAACTGGTCTCACCAGAAAATTGTCTTTGAAGAGGTCAAAGCTAGGATTAGCGGGGCTACAGCCAAGTTGCATAGAGTCTCAGGTATAGTGCATGACAGAAGAATGCCAAAGAAGCTGAAAAGTAAGATGCACAAAACAGTGGTGTGACAGTACTACTGTATGGTGCAGAAACCTGGGCAGTAAAGGCAGAGCAGATGAGAAAGCTAGAGGTGATAGAAATGAAGTGCCTGAGAAGGGTGGTAGGATGCACATTGTGGGACAGATGAAGAAATGAGGACATAAGAGCAGAAGTCGTCAAATTAGCTCCAACTGAAGAATAGGTCAGAGAGAACATATTACGCTGGTTTGGGCACGTGCAGAAAAGCAGAAGACATTCTGGTGAAGAAGATTTGGGACAGGCAGGAAGAAGATAAGAGGAAACGAGGGTGCCCAGCAAAGAGGTGGATGGACTATGTGAGAGAAGACCTGTGACAGTCAAGCAGGAATGTTGAAGAAGGCAGGAATGTGGCATTGAATCAAAGGAGATGGCAACAGTTAACACGATACCCTGACCCAATGTAGAAAAATGGGAAAAAGGTAGTTGATGATAATGATAATGTAGCACTTTAGAAATCCAAACCCCCCCCCCCAAAAGGGAAAAATAAAGAACTTTTTATATTCAGTACATTCCTAGTCATGTGCCAATTAATTTTTCATAAATCAAAATGCAAGAATTGTGCATAAATGATCTACCATTCTTAACATGGGAGCTCAAGAGTATCTTATGCCATTTAAATGTACATTGAAGTTTCAACATCATGGGACCTAAACTTGTATTGGTATATGACAGAAATGACTCCAGTATATTTAATAACACCTCAGGGGCCTTCTACTATCCAGGTTTCAAAGACTATCAATAATTCTACTCTTATTTTATGGGACTGCATAGCCATTGATAAACTGTGTGCAGACTCTAAAATTTATTATCAGACACAACAGATTATAGATATAATTACAAAATCTTATGCAAAACAGTTTGGCTCCACAAAAGGGGTGGTAAGTTGTCCTAGTGACATCCAGGTAACCCCACATACTGGAATCAAATTAGATTATATTGAAAAAGAACTGTGCAAACTGGATCCAAACAAAGCGCAGGGAGGAGACGGAATAAGTAACGATGATTTGAGAACACTTAAGCAAGAACTTATACGGCCATTACATCTTTTATTCACTAGGTCATATAAATATGGGGAGATCCCTCAAGATTGGAGACATGCACTTATTAAACCTGTCTTTAAGGGAAAGGGGAGTAGGACAAACCCAGAATCATATAGGCCCTTAAGTCTACTCTCATGTTGTGGGAAAATAATGGAGAAGGTAATACTGGTAAGTTATTGTCATAACTGGATAGGCTGGGACTTGAAACCATACATCAGCATGCATATGTTGAACATAGATCTATTACCACCTGTAACATGATGTTCTATAACAATATAATAACAGCTATGAATGAAAAATTGTGCTGTGATGTGATTTATATAGATTTAACTTCAGCATTTTACAGGGTCATGCTCAAAACACTGATTTATAAATTAGTACAACTAGGTATTATATACTGCTGATAAGATGAAAAGCTGCATGGCTTACAAATAGGACATGGCAAGTGTCACACACCAACTGGACAGGTGAAATCCTTGGTTACAGTCAAGGTGTCCCACAGGGCTCTGTACTAGGCCCTTACTTGTTTAGATTGTATCTTTCAGACCTTACTTTTTCATCTGAGGTGTTTTACAGTCTATATGCTGACGACCTGAAATTGGGTAAACTGATTACAAGTGTTACAGATAAGGCATGTCTGCAAAATAATTTGACTGTTTTATTTTATTTATTTATTTAAATTTGTTGACCGGGAGTGTCCGACTGGACGTGGGTCCATTTTCAGCGGAGGCCCGGGGAGAAAAGCTCCACAGTAAAATAAACAGACAGTAGTTACATTGGATTACATAGTGATTAACAATTTAACACAGAAATTACTTACAACATATTCACAGATGAAGAACATAGTACATCAGTAGACAACTAGAATCTTTATCTGTGAAGTACATAACAGGCATTAACAAATGTAACAATGAGAAGTTCCTGCTGTATAATAAGTACTAGGCTTATGAGCATCTGAGCTTGCTATCATCAAGGTAGTTAGTGGAGGTGAAAGAAAGGTAGTAGTTGGATGGGGTGGATGATATTAGAGTGGGAGTTGCAAGGGCATAGCCAGCATGTTTTTAGGTGCGCTTTTAATAAAGTTTTGAAGTTGGTGCATGATGGTATGGAGGTAATTGTGGGTGGGAGTGAGTTCCATAATTTGGCTATGGCGCAAGAGAATAGTGCTTCACCAGCAGAGTTATTGGCTTTAGTGATCTGCAAGTGATTTCTGTTGCTGGATCTTAGTGGTCTGGTGGTGCGATAGGGTTGGAGTAGATTCTAGAGGGATGGGACATTTAGTGGATGGTTTACTAGTTTGTGGTAAAGACTAAATTGACCATTTGGGCACAGGAGAATAATATGTTGATAAATACATCAAAAATTAAGCATATGAGATTTGGGGAGACATAAACTGAAAGGCGGATATTTAATACAGCACACAGTGATTGAAACTGTAGAGCCATTTAAGGACCTGGGTATATGGGTAGATTCAGCTATGAGTTGTTCTAATCATATCAACCAATTGGCTAATGACAGTTCTAGAACTATAGGTTGTATAAAAAAGATTTATAAAGTCTGGGAAATCAAACATAATGAAGTAATTGTTTGTTAGTTACATTAGACTCAAACTTGAGTATGGAATAACAATATGGAAACCCTATAGGAAAACAAGCATGAATAAACTGGAAAGAGTAGAGCGGAAATATAATAAAGGCATCCATGGATGTGAAAACCTAAGTTATTATGAAAGACTAAAATATCTGAAATTGTACAGTGTCTCTTACAGATATTTAAGAGGAGATCTTATTCAGGTATATAAGGCATTTAGGGACAACTACCTCTGGAAATGTTTGGGGTTATCAAAAAGTACTAGAGAATTGTCAGATAATCTATGTAGAAGATTCTATAGGAATGAGAAGTGTATTAATTGGTTCTCTGACAGAGTAGCTGATGCTTGGAACAGACTACCAAATTACATTAAAGCAAGTACTAGTTTAGATATTTTTAAGAACAGCCTGGACATTTATTATGGGAACAAGTGTTTTGGCATATTGGCAAGCTAGAAGGGCTTTAATGCCCCTGCTTGAAACATTTGTATGTATGTATGTATGTATATATGAATGGTGAAACAGTCAGCTAGGGCATAATTACAATGACAACATCTTGGAGAATCTTCATTCATTCATCCACTGACACATACTTTATCCAGTTCAGTTCCTATGCTTTGTTCATCCATCCACTGATAAATATATTATCCAGTTCAGATACAAGGGGAGGCAAAGCCCATCTTACCTAGCAATCAAGAGATTTAAGGCAAGAACAGTCATGGATGTGATGCCACAACACTGCATGACATACACATGCACACCTCATGCATACCTAGTTACAATCTGTAGCATGAACAATTCAATTCCCTGTACATCAACAGAATGTAGAAAGAAACCAGGGCCTCCAGGAAAATCTCATGTTCTTTTCATAATTATGCAAAATCTGCACAGAATACATATCAGATGGTAACCAATCTGAAGACTCAAGCAGCGTGAGCAGCATTAGTAAGTGCTCCATCTCTGTAGTGGCCAGAAGAAGCTACCCACCTCAGAAAATACAGCTTTGATGAGAATAATGCATTCCATCTAAAATTTTCAGTAGAAATTATTTAATTCTGAAAGAGAAACATAACTTCTATAAAAGTAAGGGCTACATAATCCAATTCTGCTTTGTGAATTTACACTTAAATATTTCCCATAATTCTTTTCCACTACAATGTTCTCAGATACCATTGTGTAGGACTGCTTCACCCATTTTGGATAAATATTGCTATGTCACATGAATTTCTTACTCTGAAGTAATACTGAAATGGTTTTCTCAAATAAATTAACTGTCTATTTAAAGGCAGGTCCACACATTTTCTGGCAATGTTCTGACCTACTGGCCTTCAAGAAGCTTAACTATCATAACCCCATGTTGATATTTTCCACTTCCCATATACAAATTAAGATTATTTTTGAAGGAAGCCAGTGACAGGGTTAGTCTGGTTATAAAAGGTAGCTTATTCCATAAATTGATAAGACATTGTATGATGTAGTTGTCATTTTGTTTTTCTATTATTGACCTTTATTTTTAGCATCAAGTTCCTCAGTCTAGTACAACTATGGGGGAGGGGGGATTAAAGGGGACAGAAGCCTTGAGGAGCACAAGATTTTTTTTTTTTTTTTTTTTTTTATTGTTCTCATACTGTGTGAGGGCATGACATAGAAATGACTTTCTTCTGTTGGGGATAAAGGTGCAGAGCAAGATAAAATGCTGAGAGGTGTCAGATCAGGAAGCAGCACCAGGTACCCGATGAGTCAGCTACGGTTCTGGTCTGGTGCCACCTCCTAGAGTGGTGTTTGTCAAATACAGACTTTTCAAATAACATCAGGCCACACTTTGCCTTAAATACAAGGCAAGCACCCTTTAAGAAACAGAATACAATGGTAACATTTGATGTCCTTTTCAAACAGGTCACGTTTTCCAACCTTATGGTTTTATAGTGAAGTCTCATTTTCCCTTACACGCTGTATCAGGTGACATTCAGAGGCTACAGATGCATGACAACATTAGACAATGGGTCAGATCACTGATGTATATAGCCATACCATGACCTTCCTGGTTTAATTAGACATGCCTATTATAATTAGGTGGGCAACAGAATACACTGCTATGACTTTGGTGGTCAAAGTGGAAACTGATGTCTGCCATTCTAGCTTGATGTCCAGTTATGATCTTCATTTTAATAATATAATCATTTTGTAGTAGTAATTTATGTATATTTGTGCCAAATGTCACAATGCTTCAGTTATTGACATTAAGGGTACAGTCACTGTTGCTGCAAGAGTTATGTATATTTTTATAGACCCCACTGGAGAGCTTTGATATTTTTTAATGAAGTGATTATGGTACCCAATTTGCAAATGTCAGCATATTTGGATCTCCAGACATCATTTCCCACATTTACATATGAAAAGAATAGTCTAGAAGTAGCTTCCAGAAAGGGCTGTGTGGAGCATCAATGGTAACTTGCATTGGGATAGATAGGTAACCTCCGATACCATGACTGTCGTGTCCAACTGGGAATTCCACAAGGACTGACAAATGATGTGTTTATCAGTTATTCCCTTATTTTGAATACTGTCAAATTCCTTAACATGGTCAAGATAAGTAGTACACACAGCCCTTCATCAGTGCCACAGATATCACATGAAAGAGTAATGTAAACATGAGTCAAAAGGCAAGACCTCCTCCTAAGAAACTTGGTGCATAGCTAACAGAAGTAGGTCACCTGTTCATTTTTGGTTTAGCCCCATTGTGGCTCTAGCTATCATTTTATACAGAATACCATTCAGGCTGAATAGTTTAAAACTGTTTGGGTGTTGTTTCCCCCCTACCCACACCCACATTTCATGAGCTGGTTCCACTTCAGTTGTTACCATAGAACAAGAATATATCTACATACTAACAACTCATTTAACAAAAATAAAATTAATTTTCTTAAACTTTTCTTTATTCTGCATAGCAGTCTATCATAAATATTGTCTGGTATCATGGAAATTTATTTTTTAAGTTTATTTGTATACACAGTTATCTCTAGTTGTATAAGGGGTGCCTCCACTAGTCTCTATATCACTCTGACATATGTCGGGTTACTGTGATGTCTGTACAAAATTTGTTTTGAAATATGATTATTGTTATGCCCTCCAGTTGAGTTACCACTTCTCTGCTTATTGTTAATGTTACCTTCATAATTTCCCCATTTCACTTGTTTGTGGTAATTAAATAATACCTTATTGATGCTTTACTTTAACATTTGAGATCAAGCTGCATTTGAAGTTAGATTTTAATAACTTTATTTGATAAGCAAGTAGTCTCTATGGTTTACGTCCACTCTTGTTTTTATTTCCAAGGATTTTTTTTAAGCTTAGTAGTATTTCTTTTTGTCTATATTTCTTAATAGATGCTCAGATTCCCAACAAATGACTCTTTGATATTTAATTGTATATTTATGTCTTAAAAGTCAATATTCATAAATGTGCATGTTAAGAATTTTGCAAAGCGTGTTGACAGCATCATAATTACATTTACTTGGATAAGTGAGGGTGTATTCCAAGTTTGTTTTCATGTGCATGCAATTATCCATCTTAATGTTCATTGGTAAACACTAGGAAGATAGCTTATTTTACATTCAGATTGATGTTACTCATAAAGATGACGGTATTGTAACATTTGCGATGTCTGTCAGGGTACTTCATAAAGACTTAAAATAACCTGGTGTTTGATTAGCCTCCATGAGGTGTTTACTAATCTGCATTCCAGATGGAAGAGTACCGTACGACATGCATTTCCTGTCTGTGGTGCCAGTACTTGAATATATATGCCCCAATATAATACATCCCAATTTAATCATAATCTTCGAAGACACCTTATTTTGCAAATACCATATATATTATCTGCAATGCTATACTAAGTGTGTCACAGGCATTTTACATAAAATCTGAATAGATCTTAACATCAATCATATTTTCAGTATTTAGTATTATAATGAATTAGCAAACTGGCCTTACAGTTGTCTGCTTTCTTTAATGGTTGCCATACCTGTTAAGTGTACAGATTTTTGCCTCACATTTTTAGCCTGTTTTTCATAAAATTGTGTTTTTCTGGCAAATTATTGGCAAATCATTAAAGAATAAAGACCGAAATAATGACATACGTTTGAGTTTCAGACTTCATACTCTTCAGAAATTTCATGATAAAGCAAAATATGTTATTCTGTCAATTTTCTAAGTCTGTAAGAACAATATTTAAACACTGTCCCTATTTTTGGGCCTTTGTCCACCATTATTTATGACTTTTCCCATATTTCTTGCTCCAAAAGGTATGATGGTTGCTCATGTCTAGGGTATTTAACAGGACTGCCCTAGACTCCTGATCGCCATTTTAACACAATTCTGGTTGCTTGTATATTAGTGAATATATAGTAAGGGTTTTTTTTTTTTTTTTCCATATGACAACTTTCTCACTTGCTCTAGTACAGACCTGCACCACTGTGCTTTACTGGCAGATATTCAACTCTCTAGCCAAGAATTCTCTTGTTAAATGCATCTACAGTTTCTCCTGCTCCTCTGACCACCATCACCTTATATCACACAGAACTTGAGTTCAGCTGCTCAACCTACAATAACTCTAAGATGCTAATCCTGAACTTTGTCAGGATATTTGATTTTCAGTCTCCTCTACAGTGCTTACCATACTTATATTCTGTCTTTTTGACTTCTTTTGAGTTTTTATTTATTTATTTTTTTTTACATTTCCTCAATTCTGACATTAGTAAAATTATCAACATCATTATCTGCTTTTTAATCTTCATCATTAGAAACTAAACTAATATCAGACAGAATTCCTGCAACGAAGTGTTATTTTTGAAATTTACATGGTGATAATACATAGTTGTATGAATGGTTAGACACTAAGGAGGGAGAAAAGGACCTGTACCAATTGGCTAGACAAAGGGACCGAGCTAGTAAAGATGTGCAGTACTCACAAGTGAGGAGAGTGCGTTGAGCAGATGGAAAGAGTACTTTGAGGGGTTGATGAATAAAGAGAATGAGAGGGAGAGAAGGTTGGATGATATGCGGACAGTGAATCATGAAGTGCAGTGGATTAGTAAGGACAGCTGTAAAGAGGATGGAGAATGGAAAGGCTGTTGGTCCAGATGACCTACCTGCGGATGCATGGAGGTGTTTAGGTGAAATGGCAGGGGACTTTTTAATTAGATTGTTTAATGAAATCTTGGAAAGTGACAGGATGCCTGAGGAATGGAGGAAAAAGTGTTTTGGTACCGGTTTTTAAGAATAAGGGTGAAGTGCAGAGCTGTAGAAACTACAGAGGGATTAAATTGATCAGTCACAGCATGAAGTTATGGGAAAGAGTAGTGGAACCTTGGTTAAGAAGGGAGGTGATGATTAGTGATCAGCTGTATGGTTTCATGCCAGGAAAGAGCACTATAGATGCAATGTTTGCTCTGAGGGTGTTGATGGAGAAGTACAGAGTAGGTCAGAAGGAGTTGCATTTGTGTCTTTGTGGACTTAGAGAAAGCATATGACAGGGTACCTAGACAGGAGTTGTGGTATTGTATGAGGAAGTTGGGAGTGTCAGAGAAGTATGTAAGAGTGGTACATGATATGTACGAGGGTAGTGCGACTGCGGTGGGAGTGACAGATGCATTTAAGGTGGAGGTGGGATTACATCAAGGATTAGCTCTGAGCCCTTTCTTATTTTCAGTGGTGATGGACAGGTTGACAAACGAGATCAGACAGGAGTCCCTGTGGACTATGACGTTTGCAGATGACATTGTGATTTGTAGTGAGAGTAGGGAACAGGTGGAGGAGACCCTGGAGAGGTGGAGATATGCTCTAGAGAGGAGAGGAATGAAGGTCAGCGGGACTAAGACAGAATATGTGTGTGTGAATGAGAGGGAGGATAGAGGAATGGTGAGGATGCAGGGAGTAGAGGAGGTGAAGTTGAATGAGTTTAAATACTTGGGATCAATAGTTCAGAGTAATGGTGAGTGTGGAAGAGAGGTGAAGAAGAGAGTACAGGCAGGATGGAGTGGGTGGAGAAGAGTGTCAGGAGTGATTTATGACAGACGAGTATCAGTAAGAGTAAAAGGGAAGGTCTACAAGAGGGTAGTGAGACCAGCTATGTTATATGGGTTGGAGTGGCACTGACAAAAAGGCAGGAGTCAGAGATGGAAGTAGCAGAGTTAAAGATGTTGAGATTTGCACTGGGTGTGACAAGGGTGGACAGGATTAGGAATAAGTATATTAGAGGGTCAGCCCAGGTTGGAAGGTTTGGAGAAAAGGCCAGAGAGGCAAGATTACATTGGTTTGGACATGTGCTGAGGAGGGATGCAGAGTATATTGGGAAAAAGATGTTAAGGATGAAGCTGCTGTGTAACAGGAAAAGAGGAAGGCCTAAGATAAGGTTTATGGATGTGGTGAAAAAGGACATGTAGGTGGTTGGTGTGACAGAGCAAAATGCAGAGGACAGGAAGAAATGGAAACAGATGATCCGCTGTGGCGACTCCTAACAGGAGCAGCCGAAAGAAGAAGAAGACATGGTGATAATGCATCTACTGCAACTATTCTTTTTATTAGGTTCTTCAATGTCTGGGAAGTTCTCTCCGGCTTTTAATGTCAACCACAATTACTACAATCAAACAGAACTGCAATTTTTTGCTGGAACTCCATCTGTAATACAAACCCTCTTGATGTCCTATTGAATTATGCACCATTTCTTTTAGGTATACTTTACCTTGAGAAAATATTCTTAAATTCACTTATCACAATGTTAGTTGTACGATATTTTAACTTGATTACTTCTCTAAACTGCTGCAGATCCAACTCAGTGCACATGGCTTCCACTACCTTCAGGCCAATCTTGAAGCATTTCATATTTCTCTTCTTCCAGAATCGATCACCCTGGATTATTATTATTGCATCACATATCTCCACCATTTTCTCTCTCTGTGGTGGCATTCCTTGTGAACAAACAATGTCTCTTGCTCTTCAGTATTCTAACTTTATATTTTCACAAGAATGTTTTCTGTTAGTTGTTTTGGTACAATAATTTACCAGATATGCACATTAAGCCTTCAATGTCACTTACTCCCTGAAGAAAAGTATTACTAGCTTTCTTTTCTGATCTAGTAGTTTTGCGCTGGCCAACATTTCATCACAATCTCTTTCAGTAGCTATATTTCTGAGTCATTATCAGTGCACCTCTGAAATTATTTCACTTTTTCTTTTGTCAGAGGTAAATGAAGAATGAAGTATCTTGAATTGTTCTAGTTATGTAAGTGGACTGATACTACACACCATTACCCAAAGACATCAGGTATGAAGTTAAATGTCTGGAGGGAGAAGAAGACAAAGCCAACACTCATGGTGAATCTACTAAGAGCAAAAAGGGACATTCCAAGTTTACAGTAATAAGGGAGTGGGAGATGACTGAACTCTTTATGATGTGTTCTGCAAACTAGTGTAGGACTATAATAAAATGGAAAAAAAAATGGCTGTGGTCCGAAGGCTTGACTGGGTCAGAAATAGGTAGGGGAAGGCACTGTTAGCTAACAGAGATCACGACATTGTGTAGCTTAGGTAGGGGAAGAATAAGAACATCAAGTCAACTAATGCAGTGCAGATTATGCTGAATAGAAGGGCAGGCTTAAGGATGAGATGGAGAATTATGAACAAAATGACACAGAAAACAATTAGAACAAATGCTTCAGGGACAGAGGAGCCAAAGATATGCACATGTGCATGAGAAAGAAGTACATGTAAAAAGTAAAAGGCAAACTTGGCTAAACGGACATGTGGAGAAGAAGAAAAGGGCTACAAAAAGGAAGTTTGAGAAGATGAAGCTGACACGGTACAAAGTCTCTTGCAGACAGCGAGACACAACCTGAAATGGAGTTTGGCAAAGGTATTCAGTAAGAAGCACATTATTTTGTAAGGGGGTGGGGATATAGCAAAACAGATGACAAGACACAAGCCTGGTCAGGTAAGGCAAAGATGGGAATGAGATCACACAATACTGAAAAAAAACAGAAGTAGTGAATGAATATGCCGCTTCAGTCTTTACTAAGGACATTAAGAGGAAAATGACATGCTGGGAAGGTAGCGGGGAAATGGACTTCAGAAATGAGGCAATTTTAAGATATGTCTAAAATGTATCAAAATAACAAAAAAAAAAAAGTGGTATAACGAAAGTGTGGTGGTAACTCTAGGAAGTCTTTATTCCATCTCAAACATGTGACTAAGTACACCAGTTGCATCCTTTTCCTGGACACTCCCATTTCTTAAAGCTACATATTGCTATAAACTAAATCTCCTTCATAAAAAATAATTTTAATTGTATACTAGCAAGTCCCAACATTTACAATAATATAAATGCTCTTTTCAAAAATTGTAGTTTTTATTACGCATGCTATTCAGTCTTTGCCTCTTGTCTTAAACATGCAGTTTTATTTAAAGTCCTTAGCAACGGGATGGATTGCTAAATTGTGTGTGGAACTATGTATACTTTCAGAAAATATCACTTGCATATGATTGTGCAGATTTGCAATTACTACTTTTTGGTTGTTGTGTACTGTATGCCTGCTTAACTAATAAAAAGCTAAAAGAACATTTATTTTAGCAGAAACAGGAACACTGCCTCCACCCCCTTTTCTTGTGTGAATATTATCCCCCAATGCCCTCTAAGTTTACCAGCCACCCATCAAACTGTATCAGGACCAGGAAGAAGAAAGGAAAGTGGGCCTAAGGGCAAATTGTATGGTCCACAGAAAGTAGAGAAGTTTCTGCTGTCATGGCTCTACTTCCCCCAATAACTTGCACTATGATCCATCAGTGACATCTTGCTATCTATCAATCAGATAAGGTGGTATGCATAACTGAATCATCTGGTGTTACTGTGACCTCAGCTATTTGCACTCTGAAACAGTTATTTTAATCAAATTCCTTCTGCGTCTTCTACACACATGTATCTTATGTATCTCAATTATGGATATAGTAGGACTGCAATTCTTTTGAATGACCTGCAGCAATAGCTTCTAACTTACACTCTGTGTGATCTTTTGTTAATCATATTATCCCCTTCTGCAGATCAGAAGATGAGTCAGATTTTTTTCCAGATTCAGCAACACCTTTTGTAACCTAGACAGCGTTTTATGTAGTTACTTAATGAATATGACCTGCAGTGGTTTGTGATCTGTCTCAGTTAATGAAGGTTTACCATAAATATATTTGTGGAATTTCTCAAACCCATAACCAATGGCTAACATCTCTTTCTCTACCTGAACATATCTACTCTATGCATCTTAATTAATATTAATTCATATGCCAATGGCCCATCCATTTACAGCAGTACAATTCCTGGCCCACATCCACTACAGCATAAAATTACAACTGCTTTACATCTACTCTATGCATCTTAATTATTATTAATTCATATGCCAATGGCCCATCCATTTACAGCAGTACAATTCCTGGCCCACATCCACTACAGCATAAAATTACAACTGCTTTACACACACAATAATAATAATAATAATAATAATAATAATAATAATAATAATAATAATAATAATAATAATAATTCAGAACTGATTAAGTAATAACCCACCTTTTCTTATTTCAGACATCATTTTCATGTTACATCAAGCTATTTATCTTTCTTTAAGGACAAAGTAATCTCTAACATTCCAAGGAATCTTATTAAGGACTGTGTATCTTCTGGCTTTGTCATAAGCATAACAGAAATCACTTTGTCAGTATTTGTTTTTGAGCTTATTGCTGTACAAATGTAGCGCACCCGCAGGTGTAGTTAAAGTAGATATGGGTTCCTTCCTACCTGACTCTGGTGACACCACTATTAGGCCCAACACACCAAGGTGGCAAGAATGACAGATTTTTTTCTAGGTGACACATCTAGTTTAAAAGGCAACAGCAGATCCACAAACAACAGTGCACCAGTTAGCAATAAGGCAAGGTGAAATATGCATGAAATGAAACCATACATCTACCCTCTTCCCCAGAACTCAACATAAAAAGGTCTTGACATTCAAACGTTCACAAAGGAGGCAATATCAACGAACAGTAAAACTGTATAATGCAGCAATACAAACATGGGAGAAAAAGGCAATCATTAGGTAATAAAAGTGTTATAATACAGCAATACAGATATGAGAAAATGCAATGTCATTCAGCAGCAAAATTCTTGAAGGCAACAGTACTAACATGAGCAAGATGCAATGTCATTGAACAGTGAAGATTTATAATGCAACAATACAGATGTGAGACAGTGCAATGTCATTGAGCAGTACTAACACCCTCAAACCATTGATCAATTCTAAACAGACCAACTATGAAACACTATTATACCCTGTTCACTGGCCAATGACTACTTACAGTCTTGCTGCCGGCATGATGGGGCCCAAGTTGTAGCTCATATGGATCCCAATTATTTGTAATTCACAAAGCATTTTGGGGGGATCCAAAATCTTATAAAAATATAAAATGATGGCCAGAGCCTCTCACCACTCCATCCAGAATATCCTAGTGCCCAGGCACCGTGGTTCCTCTGATGAGAAAAATAGAAAAATCACCTGTCAGAACTCTGGTAATCATCTATGGCTTCTCTCTACTAGGCCAAAGGAACTAATTTCTTGCTGAATCATATACAGGAGTGGAACTACTGGTTTTAGACTTCTCTCCTGATTCCACAAAATACCATCATACAGGATTTCAGCAAAAGACAGACACAATCTGCTACTTCACTTCCCTATCCCCAAAGCACTAGAAAAGAAAATCCAGTTATGCTGCAAGGCACTTTTTCCCTTCAGCTCCTTGTTTTAGTCTTCCCTCCTTCAGCTAGTGTTCCACTCTCCTCTTTCACTTTCAAAATTGTCTTTTACATTCCTGAAAAGAGCTCCACTTTGTGGTGTAATGAAAAACTACAGTTTATTACTTTTACAATGAAATACAGTGGGAGCTACACTCTCCCCCAACTTTAAAATCTTGGGTCTCCCCAAGTCAAAGGTAGATTAGCAGCAACATATTTACAAGCACTAATGCACCATCAACTGAACAATATTTTTGCATTCAAAAGGTACATTCCACCAAGGGTAATCAGCCTTATGTGTAACTTGGGAAGGGGTGTCACCACTGGAGTAGGAGGCATAGGGATTATGGGCGCAGACTCTACGATGAGCTGTGGTCACATGTTCCTGTGTACTATGTCCCAAACCATTGTATGTAAGTCTCTGTGGGGGCCGAATCAGTCTCTGCAATTTTGGTTCGGAAGAGACAGCTAAGGAATTTTGCTCAGAAGGTTTGTCACCCACATCACATTCAATGTCCAGTTCTTCAGTAGGCATATAGTCTACTGCTAAGATCTCCTCTTGTATAATGTCACTTTAGTTTTCCATAATGGCATGATTGTCCTCAGCACTATTTTCTGAAGTTTGCATAGCAGGGCCTCCATCAGTATCAGGTTCTGTGCGAGGCACAGAAACATTACTTAGGCTATTGTTAGGTCTGGGCTGCTCAAAATGACAAGGAACAAATTCCGGTGCATTTACATTGAGATTACAGCCTCATAAAAAACTCACTGAAACCCCAGTCATCTTCACTGTCCTCCTCTCCTTCAGCAGGAGGGAACACAGGCTCTTGAACAGTGGAGGGGCAGCTCCTCTCCGTCTTAGCCTTCTGGATCGCCTTGAGTTAGGCTTCTGTTGAGCAATTCTGGGTTCTGGATTCATGAGTCTCACTGATTTTGCCAAAGGCATTAAGTTGTTGCGGTGCCAGGTTTTAATGGGTCCTTCTTTTCCCTCAGGGCAAACTTGGTAGACAGAGATATTAGGTAGCTGAGAACAAATTATGTAAATCTCAGATCCCCAGTGGTCAGCTAGTTTATGCTTTCCTTGTAGTCCCAAATTTCTCTAAAGAACTCTGTCCTCTGGCTGCAAGTCATGCATCTTTACTTTTTTGTCATAGTGAGCTTTGTTTTGCTCATGTCTTTGTCCTACTGATTTTTCAGCAAGCTAATAAGCCTGTCTGAAGTTCTTCTTGAGTCTCTCCACATAACTGCCATGAGATCGCACTGGTGTATAATCAGCTGTGACTCCAAAGGTGACGTCAACAGGAAGACGCGCTTCTCTTCCAAACATTAGGAAGTAAGGCAAGAATCCTGTAGCTTCATTTTTAGTACTGTTGTAAGCATGCACCACTGTGGCTACATGTCTACTCCATTGACTCTTCTTCTCAGCAGATAGTGTCCCCAACAGGTCTAGTAAAGTTCTGTTGAAATGCTCATGCTGAGGATCCCCTTTAGGATGATGAGGAGTGATGCGGCTTTTTTGGACTCCCAACGGAGTGAGAAGTTCATGGACAAGCTTGCTCTGAAAATCACGTCCTTGATCAGAGTGTATCCTTTTTGGCAGGCCATAGTGTACAAAGAGCTTCTCAACTAGTTTTTTTGCCAGTGTAATAGCTTTCTGATTGTGAGTGGGAAATGCTTGAGCATATCTGGTATAGTGTTCTGTCACCACCAGCACATTACTGATCCTGCCTTTGTGCGGTTCAATGCACAGAAAATCTATACAGACCAGTTCCATGGGTCCACTACTTTCCATTTGACCCAATGAGGCAGCTCTGGTCAGCACAGTCTTTCTCTGAATGCAACAAAGACATGTACAACAATAATCCTCAACATCTTACTTCATGCATGGCCAGTAGAACCTGTCTCGTACCAGACCCATAGTTCTATCATAACCAAGATGACCATGTTCATCATGCAATGACCGGAGTACTACTTCTCTATACTTCTGAGGAAGCAACAATTACCATTTTTCACTGCTGAGTACACTTGGAGATCTCCTATACACTAGTCCATTCTGTATCTGCAGTCTGTCCCATTCTTTGGCCAAAAGTCTTGCCAGAGGATGACTAAATGTGCAAAGCATATTAACCTGTTTCTTTTCTAAAGCAGCTACCACCAGCTGACCCAAGGGGTCTTCTATTTGATCTCTCCTGAGGTCACTGTTACTCAAAGCTGGTAGCGATGAAGCCTGTAAAGTGATCAGATTACAGTAAGCTTGGGTATGCTTGCTGCAGACAGACCCAACTTCTGGGTCCACCATTCAGTGTGCTGATAGGTTGCAATCTGACACATAGCTCTCACTCAGTGCTGGAATTTCCACCCACTCATCGTCGGAGTGTAAATCTCCCTGAGGTCTTCTGGGCAGACCATGAGCATCTCCATTTTTGTGTCCTGGGTGATATTTCAAACTGAACTTATAGTTGCATAGAGCTGCCATCTATATGTGGCCAGTAGCATCTAGCTTTGGAGTGGTCTGGATGTATGTCAGAGGATTGTTGTCAGTCTGCACTTCAAATTCAGCCCCATAGAGATAGTCATGCAGCTTGTCCACTACTGCTCACTTTAAGGCAAGGAATTCCAACTTGAGTGCAGGGTAGTTTCTTTCTGTGGGGGATAAACTCCAACTGATAAAAGCCACAAATTTCAGCTTCTTGTCATACTCCTGGTAAAGGACTCCTCCTAAGCCATCCCTGCTAGCATCCACATGTAAAGTGTATGGCTTTGTTGAGTCAGCATATGCCAGCAGAGGGGCATACGTGAGGCAATACTTAAGCTGTTCAAATGACTCTTCACACTCAAGAGCCCAAAGACTCTCAATGAGTTCTTTAAAACCTCTCTGTCCCTTAGGTTTTTTTACAAGGATATCTTCATCTGTTTCATCTGCTTTCTCATCATTTTGGGGCAAATGGTTGAGGGGGTCTTGCTATCTTTGAAAATCATTCCACAAACCTTCCATAGTAACTGCAGAATCCCAAGAAAGATTGCAGCTCTGTGATAGTTTTGGGTCTGGGCCAAGATGTCACCACTTCAACTTTGCTGAGATCTGTGGATATTCCATTTGCAGACACTACATGTCCCAGATAGGTCACTGAAGTTTGGAAGAACTTGCATTTGTCCAAAGACAACTTCAGGCCTACCTTCTCAATCCTGTCCAATACCTTCATCAGTCTTTCTTCACGCGCTTCTAGGGTCCTCCCAAAGACAATGATGTCATCCAGGTAGACTAAGACTTCCAGAAGATACACGTCTCCAACTGTTCCTTCCATGATTCTCTGGAAAGTTGCCGGTGCATTTGATAAACCTTGAGGCAGGCAATCAAATTCAAAAAATCCCAAAGGGATGATGAAGGCAGTCTTCTCTTTATCTTCTAGGTGCATAGGGATTTGATGGTATCCACTCCTTAAGTCTAGCACACTGAACCACTTACTGCCCATCAGGCAATTTAGAGCATCTTCAATCCGGGGAGTTGTGTACTGGTCTGGAATGGTTCACTGATTCAGAGTATGATAGTCAACACACATGTGAATTGACCCATTCTTTTTCCTGACAATGACAATGGGAGAGGCATATGGACTTCTTAACTCTCAAATTATCCCTGTGGCTTTTAGTTTTTCCAAATGTTTTCTTAAGTCCTCCACGTCCTTTCAAACACATGCTGCAGTACTCCTAAATAGTCCTTGGCCGTGCAATCTTGTTTAACCATCCTTAGATTGCATATGGTATCCGTAGCTAATCCCTTTAGACTTTCAGCTATCCGCTGCTTCTTCTGAGATTGTGGGAGATCCCACTCCTCTAGGGCTTGTGAAGCCTGATCCATCCAAGAATCAAAATCTTCCTTTCCCTGAGGTGTGGGTTGTTTGCCAGAAAAGAAACACAATTTGCGGAAGCCAAACCCAGTGAATGGCTGTGTAGGCTTTAAGCATTTTTCTACAATACTTCCCAAAGCATTCAAAACCTCAGGTCCTATAGTATTTACAAGCAGTGAAGCTGCAGCTTCTGGTGTAAGGTTCTGACCTGCTTGGATAGCTTCTACAGGTATTTTCTCTGTTGCTGAGGTAGTGCACTTCTCAGGGATTACCACATGGACTGCACTCTCACCTGAAATTTGTACACTCTAAGGTATGTGCTCATACACTAAAGGACTTTTCCATTCTAATAAGGCCAATGTGCTCTGCTCAGTAGGGTCCATAGTGCTGTCTAATAAAAATCCATGCCCTACAACTGGTAAGGATCCTGTGACTTGATGTATTTGCATATCAGTCCATGTGACCCCTGGCAACACTAGACCTATGCAGTGCTCTGACTAAGCATTGTGCTGTTTGCACCACTTAGCGGCTACTTCTGGGTTCATGTTTCTGCTGGATTTGCTTTCCACACATACAGGGGAATAGGGTGGAGTCCAAGGCAGCACAGGCAATCCCGGATGAGCCCCCAAATGTAGCGCACCCGCAGGTGTAGCTGAAGTAGATATGGGTTCCTTCCTACCTGACTCTGGTGACATCCCTATGAGGCCCAACACACCAAGGTGGCAAGAATGACAGATTTTTTTTGTAGATGACACATCTAGTTTAAAAGGCAATAGCACATCCACAAATTATTTAAACAGTGCACCTGCTAGCAATAAGACAAGGTGAGATATGCATGAAATTAAACCATACATCCACCCTCCTCCCCAGAACTCAACAGAAAAAGGTCTTGACATTCAAACGTGCACAAACGAGGCAATATCAATGAGCAGTAAAGCTTTATAATGCAGCAATACAAACACAGGAGTCATTAGACAATAAAAGAGTTATAATACAGCAATACAGATATGAGAAAATGGAATGTCATTGAGCAGCAAAATTCTTGAAGGCAACACTATTAACACAAGCAAAATGCAATGTCATTGAACAATGAAGATTTATAATGCAACAATACAAATATGAGACAATGTAATGTCATTGAGCAGTACTAACACCCTCAACCCCTTGATCAATTCTAAACAGACCAGCTATGAAACACTCTATTATACCCTGTTCACTGGCGAGTGACTACTTACAGTCTTGCTGCCGGCATGATGGGGCGCAAGTTGTAGCTCATATGGATCCCAGTTATTTGTAATCCACAAAGCATTTAAGGGGGAATCCACAATCTTATAAAAATATAAAATGATGGCCAGAGCCTCTCACAACTCCATTTAGAATATTCTTGTGCCCAGGCACCGTGGTTCCTCTGATGAGAAAAGTAGAAAAATCACCTGTCAGAACTCTGGTAATCTACTATGGCTTCTCTGTACTAGGCCCAAAAGAACTCCTTTCTTGCTGAATTATATGCAGATGTGGAACTACTGGTTTCAGACTTCTCTCCTGGTTTCACAAAATATCATCATCCAAGATTTCAGCAAAAGACAGACACAATCTGCTACTTCACTTCCCTATCCCCAAAGCACTAGAAAAGAAAATCCAGTCATGCTGCAAGGCCCTTTTCCCTTCAGCGCCCTGTTTCAGTCTTCCCTCCTTCAGCTAGTGTTCCAGTCTCCTCTTTCACTTTCAAAATTGTCTTTTATATTCCTAGTGGTGTAAGGAAAAACTACAGTCTATTACTTCTACAATGAAATACAGTGGGAGCTACACTAATATGACAAATATATCACAAACTTATTACAAAGGTCTGGCATATTCCATTTCAGTTTCACATTGAACTGCCTCAGTCTATTTAATGTCTTTACCAACCTCAGGTTGTGCTCTGTGTTTACCTCATAACATACCAACCGATCATCAGTTGTATTAACTGCCCAATATAGGCCTTCCCATAGTCTTTGTCACACCTTTCCTAAATATTTCTGGTGCACATAAACTACTGACAGACAGCCATTAGAAAAATCTGTACCATCGCAATAGAGTTTTAAATCTGATGGCTTTGACATAGCTGCATCCTGCTTAATTTGCTAGTGTGTATTGTTGAGATGGGGTGCCCCAGTGAGTAGCATTTTTACCTCACAGCAAGTGGTTATCTGGTATAGTTTTTAGTTGAGGTGCTTTCTTTGTAGAGTTGATATATCTTCCCTCCATTTTCACGGTTTTCATAGATTCATAGGAGATTACTTGGCTAATAGCTTAAGAGCTTTTATAAGCATCGAGAATATAACCTGATTTCACCCAATATATGGCATCAAGGGACAAGAGGATGGCATGAGTTTGTGCCTATGCCAAGAGTATACTACAGCTTGCTCCTATCCATAAGGGACAATGGTGCTGCCCCACATGTGACTTTGCAGTTCCCCATCCACTGATCCAAACTCTCTTTGAACAGGGTCAGGGAAAGCTCTACTTAATGTGAATAGGAACCCTGTTCCAAAGAACGGGCAATCTGACACACATCAGTCTCTCCAGCATATTTTGTTTGAATTGTTGACTAAATTTAGATACCTAAATCAGATGACCCTGATGCTGTTTGACTTGTGGATGTGTAGCGGTTCCATCAAGGCTGGATTTATGAATGCTTTGTAGGTCAGGCATAGGTCACCCCCTAATAGTCAGTAGGAGACAGAGTAAATGGACAGGGCTTTTAGTCTTTCCACATAGGACATGTTGTGTACACCCTGTATTTTCTTTGTAAGGAACTTCTGAGATCACTCCAGCTGGTGCCTAGTAAAGTACACGCCAAATGGAGCACTGTACTCAATTATTGGGCTAATCAGGGTTGCGTACAGCGGGACTATAATTTCCTTGCATCTGGATACCATACATTTCCTTATAAGTTGCACCACATAGAAGAACTTCCTCTGCACTGTTGACACATGCCCATCTACCTGTGCACCTAGACTTCTCACCTATGAGCCTACTCTAAGGGGTGTGTTATTGATGGTGTAATCTGCAGGGGTATTTGACTTCCCAAAGGTTATGATAGTGCATTTTTTCGCATTTAGCTTTAGGCCATGGTTCTGGTGCCAATCATTTGTCTGATCTAGACTCTCCTGAAGAATGTCTGCATCTTTGGGAGATTCATCAACTGCTCCAGCTTACAGTCATAGGCAGATTTTATCATCCAGAGGCCTTCCATGTTAACCTTGACTTCAGACAAGTATATTATGGACAAGAGTGGTCCCAGCACTAAGTCCTGTGGCACACCACTAGTAACTGACCTCTTGCCAGATCTGGATTCACCTACTTTAACTACGTGTCATGTCTGTGAGACAATTGGCTATTCATCTGATGATGTGGGGATTTATGCCAAGTTTTGTGAGTTTAGTTATAACAGCTGAGTGGGGAATTTTGTCAAATGCCTTGGCCAGGTTGAGGTAAAACAGTATGTACTGTTTTACCCTCATCCATTGCCCTAGTGACTTTCTCAAAAAAATCAACCATATTTAGTAGGCATGATCTGCCCATGACAAAACCAAATTGGGTTGGGTCCAGTGTTTGGAGGTTTCCTATGTCATATTTATAAGGTCTATGATTATTCTTTCCATGGCCTTACAATAATAGTAGTGAAACTTATGGGTCTGCAATTTTCTTGTTCAATAGATGGTCCCTCTTTATGCAGAGGGATTGCTGTTGCTGTCCTCCACTCTACTGGGACAAAGCCAGTCTGGAGGCAGTGGTTAAATAGAGATCCTAATGGACCAGATAAGTTTTGATTTAATCTGTTTAAGAAGGAACCTTGTATACCATCAGGTCACATTTATGTCATGTTTTAGCTTTAGAAAGCACAGTGACAACCTGTTCTTTGGTGATAATTGTCAGTGGAGTAGTGGAGGTTATTTCTTGGGGGAGAACTGGTGGTGATGGGGAGGTTTGATTTGCTATATCTCCTGGCTAAGTATAGGTGATGCCATCTGTGAAAAACTGAGGGGCTGCCAGCCCAGCCAGATAAAATGTTGCATATAATTCTATGTCATTGTAAATATTAATATGATCCACAAGCTGGTTTCACAAAAGTAAGAAAATGTGTTATGTGCTAAGCTTCAAAAATTTAACCACATTGCACCCTGCTGGAAGAAAGCTGATAAGTAAAGAATTTTACAAATGTGTATGATCTCAAGCTCAGAAACAGGATGTCTGGGCTAGGAAAATCTTTCTATTGTCCTAAGACATAGATAATTACTAGGTTTCACATGTAAAGTGTATTTTATTGCTGTGGCTTCCTGGCAGGTGCAGATCAAAAAGAAATGTTAAAATGTTGAGTTCTGTGAGCCTGGAAAAATTCAGCAGAAGTGTCAAGAATAATGTAGCAATTTCTATTTGTGTCTGAACCTGAACACAACAACTCACCAGCACTTGCTTTGCTCTGTAAGTAAATTTATTTAGATCTTAGTATTTCTCTTAGAAATATATAGAAATATAGCCAAGTTAGTCTAGCTGTTTTCTATATTTATGTCAGCCTATCCTACAATATTTTTTTAAAGTATTTTCCTGTGATTTCTGAACTCTATTATCACGTTGTTGAATTGTCGAGTAGTGTTTTATTATTTATTATTAAATATTTTAAACCTTTTAACTGTAGCTGGTTTGTGTGTAGAGATATTTAAGCTATTAAGAGTACTTGCATGTATTTGGTGACACTGTATAGGCCACTCCAATAGCCATAGCCCTGGGTTGCACTTACTATTTGGATAACGGTTACATTACAGGTCACCCTTTGGGAAGGGCCTTATTAGTAGCTGTTAAGAGTAGCTAGTGGCAGTGGATTACTACCTTACAGCCTGGGCAGAAGGGGGCATAGGTAGTGAACCTGTGCCAGCCTTCCCTAGAAGTGTTTGTATATAAATCAAATCTCAAAGTGTGGGTGTGTCAGCTACTAAGGCAGGGACACGAAGCACTGGTTGGACAGAGAGGGTACTGGAGGTGTTGGCTTGACTACTCAGCTGAGATCTGAACCCTATAGCTGTGCCAGTGGGGAGTCTTATTGGGGATCTGAAGAAAAAGGGAGAAACCAGCCACAGACTGATTGTGATCTTTGTTTGCTCTTAGGGGGAATTGTACTTTACTGTGTGTGTACGTTTTATCCTCCCAATGTGGACGCTCCTCACTGGTGCTAGTGGTGAGGACTGAGACTCCTTGATTACTGGGGCCAGTGCATGGCCGTCACATATGAATTGTTTGGCAGTGGTGGGATATCCACATCAAATATTAACTGTTTGATAGTGGTGAGTTAGCCACATCACATATTAATTGGCTTGTAGTGGTGTGGATGAAGAATTGCTGTAGCTTGTGTACAGTGATCACTGAAGGTGTTTTTGTACTCTAAATCAGCCATGCAGTGAATATTCAGAGTTCAGATCACAATTGTTTTATTTCTTTTGTTAACTTAGTTACTCAGGGAAAACAGGCAAGCATGTCAGCAGAGTACAGTAAGTCGGCAAGGAGCCAGTTGGCTGAGATGTGCCAGGCTAATGGACTGGTGCTGGGAAACCTGACTAAAGCAGACATGATTGCAGCTTTGGGCCCAGTTGTATCAGAAAGTAGCAACCAGGAGGATGATTGGACTGGCAGTGGAGATGTACAATTTTTTTTACACAGGACTTAAAAATCCATCTGTAATTAAAGAGGCTTGAGTTGGAGGCCAAGTGGTTGGGAAATAGAAGCAGCAGAGAACTGCAAAGTCTACAGGCTGAGGAGAATGAGAAACTGCTATGTCTGGAAGCTGAGGAGAAGGAGAGGCAGATGCAGCACGAAAAGGAGATGCTGACTCTTCGCCAGAGTCATGGAGGTAATGGGGAAGGGAGCAACTGAACCCCAGAAGCAACAAAGGTCAGTAAGTTTCTTCCACAGTAAGTTTCTTCTACAGTTTACATAGGGGGATAATTTTGACAGTTTGAGAGAGTATGTAAATAGTATAATGTTGACCAAAGGCTCTGGGTATGGTCCCTGACCCCCTTACTCCATGGTAAAGCTGCAAATGTATTTTCCAAACTGTCTGACAATGATTTCTTACATTATAATGTTGTAAAGAATTGTTTGCTAGAATTTTTAAGCTAACACCTAAAGCTTATAGGAAAAAGTTTCGTGAGCATTGATGCAAGGCAGATGAAAGTGTGTGTGAATATGTTGCTGAACTAAGCACTTATTTTCATAGGTGGGTGAGTGGATGTCAGGTCACCACTTTTGAAGGACTGACAGACCTTTTGGTGAGGGAACAAGCCCTTAGCACTTTGCCTGAGGACAAGAGGATCTGGTTAGCTGATAGACAACGTGCTACTTCAGATAAGTTAGGGAAGAATAGAGACCTATACCTAGCAAGCAGGGCATCCTTGTACAGGAGAGGGCCAGCCAGTCCTGCTCATGGGTCAAAGGGAACCCATACTGGGCAGCTCAGACAGCCCCAACAGAATCTGCCAGTAGCAGGGGAAGTCAATAGTCAGGTACACATCCAGGACCTAGGGTTAAATGTTTTGAAAGCAACCAGCGGGGCCATGTGGCATATAGTTGTCCACGGAGGCAAAGTGGGGAACAAAAGGTGGGAGAACCATTAAGTGGGAATGACAAAAAGCCAACAGTAAATTGTCTTAAAACAACAAAGGTACCAAACTACCACAAGAGGCTATATCCTATTGTAGTGAATGCCAAAGAGACCATTGCTAAGAGAGACACAAGCCTCTGACATAACCATTGTGAAGCCTGCAATGGTTACAGAGGAGCACTACTTGCCTGGGAAGTCTACTCCAGTCAGAGCTTTAGGAGGGACCCCATTCCAAATACCTTTGGCTACGGTTCACCTTGACTGGGAAGGTGGAAAAGGAAGCCAGCAAGTAGGTGTGTTTGTGGATATCCTTGCAGATGTCCTGACAGGAAATGATTTTGACACTGTAGTACCATGTTCTCATTCAGTTACACTGTCAAGCTTGGAGACAAGCAGGAGGGTCTGGTAGGCTGGGGGAGACCCACACAGACAGCACACTTGCAGCCAGGACTGGTGAGGTGGTTACTTCAGGGAGGGAGCTATCCTGTAGCACTGAGACTGAAGGTGAGCCACAGCTGCTTGTTGGTAGTGATGTTCCCTTGGACAGAGTGACTGCAAAGGTAGAGGTGAATAGTAGTACCCAGGCTGACAGTGAGGCACCGCTGTTAGGGGATAGCAGACTTCCTGTCGAAGGGAAGCTGGGATGGGTTACAAAGAGAGAGTTGATACAGGCTCAGCTCTCAGACCCTACATTACAAAGCCTGAGGCAGGTAGCTAGTGATGCACCTGATTCTCAAGGGAAGGGGAAATCTGTTTACTGGTACAAAGGGTTACTGTACAGAGAGTGGACCCCTGAGGGAGGGCTAGAGGGTGAGAGAATACAGCAGTTGGTAGTGCCTACAGTCTGGCACTTTGAGCCATAGCCTGTGATATTCCCTTTGCAGGTCATACAGGCATAAAATGTACAAAGAGAGATATATTATGCAGAACTTCTACTGGCCTGGAATTTCCAGAGATGTAACAGGGTACTGCAGGACCTGTGAGCAGTGCCAAAAGGTAGGCAAGGCAGGAGACAAGGTGAAGATTCCTTTGATGCCTTTGCCTGTGATTGAGGAGCCATTTCAGTGGGTAGCTCTGGATATTTTTGGTCCTCTGAGTACCCCAAGTTCCACAGGGAAAAAGTATATCCTAGTAGAAGTAGATTATGCTACCAGATGCCCTGAGGCAGTGGCTTTGTCCTCCATTGCGGCAGAAAAGGTGGCAAATGCTTTGTTAGAGATTTTCAGCAAGGTACATTTCCCAAAAGAAATACTGACTGACAGAGGTGCCAGTTTCATGTCAGACCTGCTGGTTTGTCTGTGGAAGTACTGTGGGGTGAAGCACCTAAAGACCACCCCCTACCATCCCCAGACTAATGGTCTTGTTGAGAGGTTAAACTCTACACTCAAGTCCATGCTACGGGCATTTGCAGACCAGTTTAAGAGGGAGTGGTACAAATATTTGCCCCATCTGTTGTTTGCTTACAGGGAGGTTCCCCAGGAATCCACAGGTTTTTCACACTTTGAGTTTCTCTATGGACATAGGGTGAGGGGGCCTCTAGATTTAATTTGTGATGAGTGGGAAGGTAAGTGTGAATCTCACGAGTCTGTTGTGGCATATGTCCTAAACTTCAGGACAAGGCTCAGGGAACTCATGGGCTTGGCCCAGGAGAACCTGGCAGAAGCCCAACAACAGAAAAAGGTGTGGTATGACAGGGATACATGAGCTAGAGAGTATGCTGTAGGGCAGCAGGTACTGGTTCTCATTCCTGTCAGACACAACAAGCTGCAGGCAGCTTGGGAGGGACCCTACAAGGTTGTAAGGAAGGTCAGTGATGTTAACTACATGGTGGAACTGCTAGGCAGGAGGGAGGGGCACAAATTGTACCATGTTAATATGATGAAACCTTATAATTTTTCGGAGACCCTTGTGCTGACTATTTGCAGTGAATTGCAGGAGGATTCTGAGGGAGATCTGGTAACCGGTCTCCTCAGTGATGCGTGGATTGACACCTCAGCGGAAGGAGTACCAATGTCCCAGCAGCTATCTCCTATCCAGGTTCAAGAAATCCAAGCAGTGTAGGAGTTTGGGAACATGCTCACTGGAAAACCACAGTGCACACACCTGGTGCAGCACCAGGTGGATATCGACCCCAAAGGCCTGTTAGGCAGGCCCCTTACAGGGTGCCTGAGAGAGAGTCAAGCAGACTCTAAGGGAGGAGATGCAGGAAATGTTGGAACTAGGGGTAATTCAAGAGTCCAACAGTACCTGGGCCTCCCCAGTGGTGCTGGTATCAAAGAAGGATGGCAGCACCAGGTTCTGTGTGGACTACAGGAAATTAAATAGTCTCACAGAGTAAGATGCTTACAGTGCTAGAGAGAGGTCAGCCTTTGTGACTCCTTTTGGCTTGTATGAGTTCACAAAGATGCCCTTTGGGATGAAAATGCCCCAGTGACTTTCCAGAGGCTGGTAGATCATATCCTAGCAAGAGCAGGAGTGTTTGCCCCCGCTTACCTAGATGATATTGCCATCTACAGCCATTTCTGGCAAGAGCAACTTCAACATGTCAGGGAGGTGCTGGGCAGACTGCAGAGGGTAGGGTTGCCCATTAAGCTGAGTAAATGTTAGGTGGGTATGGCAGAGATCTCTTACCTGGCACATAGAGTGGGGAGTGGTAAAATCAGGCCAGAACCTGCCAAAGTGGAAGTCATTCAGGCATGGCCTGCACCTGTTACCAAAAAGTAGGTGAGGGCATTCTTAGGGACAGCAGGGTACTACAGAAATTTTGTCCCCAGTTATAGTACCATAGCTGCTCCCCTCACAGACCTGACAAGGATAAACAGGCCAGATAAGGTAGTGTGGACCACAGCATATGAGCAGGTATTCCAGAAGCTTAAAAAAGCTTTGGGAGGACACCCTGTGTTGCCCAGTCCAGATTACAGCAAATAATTTGTTGTGCAGGTGGATGCTTCGAAACATGGGGTGGGGGCTGTACTTAGTCAGATTGCTTCAGAGGGAGAAGAGCACCCAGTGGTTCATCTCAGTTGTAGGCTCCAACCCATGGAGGTATGATATGCAGCTGTAGAAAAGGCATGTCTAGCCATAGTGTGGGCACTGCAGAAACTTCAGCTTTATCTCTATGGAAGGAAATTCACTGTAGTTACAGATCACAATCCCCAAACATGGTTACATTGAGCCAGCCAGTAATATGCCAAGTTGCCAAGATGGAGCCTAGAGTTGCAAGCATATATGTCAGTGCAGCACCGCAGTGGGGTTAGCAACTCCAACACAGATGGGCTCTCAAGGCAGGGAATGGGGAAAGGTATACCCAGATAGACTCAACCCTCTCAAGCAACGCTTCTCAAGGGTCACTTGAAAAACTAGCTTGAGTTCTGGGTACATATTATGTTATTCAACTTTTAAAAGTTCGAACGTCATATGGGCACAGATATCAAGTAAATAGTTGAACGTGACAATGAAAAGTTTAAAAAGACATACATCTCTAGGATGAGCAAATGCAGGGCATTCAGTAGTTGTAGGTTTATTAATGACAGACCCCTTATGTGACTACTGAAACATACAACAGGACACTGCAAGTGCAATACAAAAGGAGTTGTATATATTGCTACATGTGTGTCATGGCCTGCGTTCTACATAGGCAAGACCATCATAAAGTTACATGACAGAATTCTGGCACATAATAGGGATATTAGTTAAAGAAAAGAGACCAGCGCTTTATATATGCACACTAGAGAATGCAATGAGTATAAAAAAATGTATATTTTTTGTGATAGGCAAAACAAAAGCAGGAATGAGAGGGGTTGACTCTGAATTAGAACTTTTAAACAAAAAGTTAGAATGGCAACTTAGATTAAATGCCAAAGAGAAGTCAGGCATTAATGACAATACATATCTGCTGTGTGTTCTAAAAGGGAGAGCAAAAGATGTTTGAATTTGTTTATGTGAAGTTTATACCTGATGGATATGTTTTATCTGGTTTAAAGTGTTTATGATCTACCTTTTGCAAAGATTTGTTTCATTTACCATTTTTACAACAGGTTAAAGTTGCATTCCAGATAGTTTATTTTTAACTTTTAACTGTTTTAACATTTTTAGTATTTATTTTTTTATTTGAGATTTTACTCTTCATATTAGATAATTTGACATGGCAGGACATTATGTAATGACTGACTTTAAGATCTGGTGTTATTTAAATAGAGCTTAAATATGTTTTCGCTGACTCTGATGATGCCTTAATATTTTATCATGTGAAAGCGCTTAGTCCGTGAATTTTGTATGTTAATTTATTTTATGTTTTAACAGTGTGGACATATTAAAGTGAGTGCTTTTTCTTTACCACAGGCAGTGGTTTACCTATTTTTCAATTATTTGTGTTTTAAGTCGTTTGTGTGGTGGACTGGAAAAATACCAGTAGCCTCTGTCCAACCAGTGGTTTGTGTCCCTGTCCAAGTAGCTGACAGACACACACACACACACACACACACACACTTTGAGATTGGATTTAATATACAAACACACAGACAGTCCTGGGGAAGGCTGCCACAGGTTCACTTGCTATGCCCCCTTCTGCCCAGGCTATAAGGTAGTAATCCACTGCCACCAACTACTCTTATCAGCTATTAATAAGGCCCTTCCCAAAGGGTGATAAGTTCTACTGTGTAATGTTACTGTTGTCCAAATAGTAAGTGTAACCCAGGGCTAAGGCTATTGGAGTGGCCTATACAGTGTCACCAAATACATGCAAGTACTCTTAAGAGCTTAAATATCTCTACACACAAATCAGCCACAGTTAAAAGGTTTAAAATATTTAATAATAAATAATAAAAATACAAGACACTACTAGCCAATTCAACAACATGATAATAGAGAGTTCAGAAATCACAGGAAAATACTTTAAAACAATATTGTAGGATAATCTGACATAAATATAGAAAACAGCTAGACTAATCTGGCTATATTTCTCTCGCTCTATAAGAGAAATATTAATATCTAAATAACTTTACTTACAGAGCAAAGCAAGTGCTGGTGAGTTGTTGTGTTCAGGTTCAGACACAAATACAAAATGCTATTCTTTCTTTCTGAGAAAGCCCTTAAATTGATAATACACATTACTGCTGAGTCATTTCAGATTACATCATTCTTGACACCTCTGCTGAAGTTTCCCAGGCTCACAGAACTCAAAGTTTAATATTTCTTTTTGATCTGCACCTGCCAGGAAGCCACAGCAATAAAAGACTCAACATTTCTAACCTAATAATTATCTATGTCTTAGGACAATAGAAAGAATTTCTGAGCCCAGACATCCTGTTTCTGTGCTTGAGATCGTACACAGTTGTAAAATGTTTTACTTATCAGCTTTCTTCCAGCAGGGTGCACTGTGGTTACATTTTTGAAGCTTAGCACAGAACACATTTTTCTTACATTTGTGAAACCAGCCTGTGGATCATATTAATATTTACAATGACATAAAATTATTTACAAAATTCTATCTGGCTGGGCTGGCAGCCCCTCAGTTTTCACAAATCTGCACATTGCTGGGTGTTGTCCTTAAGATTGCAGACATAACTGAAATGTGCCTTATATTTATCCTTAGCTTTGGAGGCTATATTTACCTGAAAGTATGCTTTCAGAAGCTTGACTAGTTCCCTGATTCACTTGTCTAGACTAAAGAAAGACTTTTTACTCTGTTGTGTACATTCCCCCCCTTACTACTTGACAGGATTTTCTTTCATTTGTTGCAAAACCTATTAATACCAGGGTTTCACCAGGGTGGATTGTTTCTGTGGTTTGACCTGGGTTTGTTTCAGTTTGGTACTGCTGTTTCTATGCAGTTGTTTATATGGTTATACAGGGCTTTTTATGTACATTTCTGCATAGGCTTCTATGTTTTCTGGATTTGGGGAAGCTTGGAAATTAGCTATGCCATCCCTTAATAAGGGCTAATTTGCCTTAGAGAAGTTACAGTTTTTAAGGTTAGGTGGGGGGACTAGTTTACCTTTACTTCAAGGGAAACCATTTTGTGATCTGATCTTACCAGTGAGGACACCACACTGGGGGGTGCAGTGCTCTCCAATATTTGTGTGTACCAGATCTAGGATATTTCTTGCCCTACTGGGAGAGCGGACTATCTGCTTCAGGGTATATGTATTTATAAAGTCAAGAAATCATTGTGCCTGCATCTGAGTGCTCGTGTATGTCTCCCAGTTAATGGAGGGGTAGTTAAAATCACCCATGAGTATTTTATTGGGCTGGATGGTGAGTGATTATAGTAACTTCAGGTATGATGTATGGGTTTCCTGGTTCATGGTGGGGGCCCTGTAGCTAGCAAGAATATGGTAATGGCTTTTTCTCCTGGTTAGTTGGACAAGGAGTAGCTCAGTCACGTCATATTATTTGACCAACCATGATTTGTGCTTATCTCCTTTATGTAGCTAGATACACATCCACCTTTTTTCTCTTTCATGTTCAGTGGGTGGTCGGAACGTATAAAATGAGTTATAGACATGCACTGCAAGAGGGCCTTCTGTGGCTTTGAACCATGTTTCAGTAATTGCACAAATGTCAGCTTTCTCCAGGACGAGAAGAGCTTATAGGGTGTACAGTTTCTTGTCGAGGCTACTAGCATTGAACAGTAACACTTTTAGCATGTCCTGAGTAGCCTTTTTATGTTGAAAAGTTTATCTGTTTGGCAACACCTAAAAAAGGCACTACAGGGGGTGGATAATGTTTTGGCCAATATCCAAAAGCTTAGATGAGACAGGTAAAGGCCATCCCTGGCAAAGCAGCATGAACTGTCAACCATGTTCACCCTGGCTGACAAGTATTGGACTACTTTGGAATGACACCAGTAGCTAAGCCAGTTGTTAACATTGATCATTTTCTACTGGTATTGTGTCATAGTATTGCATCAGGAGATATTTTGATTTTATTTTCATTTAGCAAATAATGTAATCCAGTAAATAACTCTGCCATATTTTTAGAAAATGTCATCACTTGCATATTATTGGGTAGATCTGCAGTTATTACTTTTTGATTGTTATTTGTTGTATGCATGCTTAATTCTTAAAGAAGCTAAAACAACATTTCTTGTAGCATAATCAGGAGCTTTCAGAAAAGTACTAAAGTTAACCTTCCTGGAAGCATTCATAGAGGTAGCAGCATGACCATGCCAACATCCTTGCACGTCAAATGACTCAGTTAATGTTGTTGCTTTACTGTTATGTCCAAAGGAATAACTTGAAAACCATTTTATATGTCTTATTTTTGTAAACGTACATTACCATTGTATGATTCATTGGCTTTACTTTGGATGTTGAATATGCTGGTAAATATATGCTGATTTATATACAATGCCTTGTAATTTCGATGTTTTAAATGAATACTCTGTCAGAATATTCCATTCTGCTCCAGTATCAAGTTTAAAACCAACAGCTTTTTTTTTATTAATAAGATTCTCATACCATAAACATGTTTTTATTATTCTGTAAGAAATATACTAAACTATGAAATTGCATGTCCTACATTTCTATAATACCCACAAACATTTCCACTTTTTTCATTGATCTTGTTTCCTAAAAACTCTTGTAAAATTGTTTTATCTGCACATCACCTGGAATGCAGGTCTCCTTATCATGTTTGTAATTACACCCTTAGTATATGAGGCTTTAACTTCAACTGTGTAGCTGTTTTTAGAGAGCTTCAATCATTACTTCTATTACATAATAGCTCCCTACTGGAATTTAAACAACAATTTCAGAACAGTATAAAACTGCAAAATTTAATGTTTATGTGTATTTTGTAGTGGGCTCTAACTACCTTGTGGAGTCCCCATCTTATTATGCTCAACCTATAAATATACCACACTCACGGCTGCTGAACCACTGTGAAAGGGCAAAAATCATAGTCAAACAATTCTGGTTTCTAAAATTATAGCAGGAAGCCTATGCAAGCATTTTGCCATTAATTCCCCCCCTCGTTTTTTGGTATCACTTTTTACATCATACCTGCTGACCATCAGGTCTCTCTTCACTCATTTACTACACTGTCTGAGAGGGGTACTTCTCAGGCAGCCATCAAGGTGCTTTGTCCTGTTGTTAGCATCCTAGCAAAGACAGTTTTTTATTGCATTTTATGTCCTAACATCCAACTGATGATATGAGTATCTGCATCCCAGCAAGGACCATTAATAACCCCTTTGACTATACATGTGTGCTCCCTCAGTTGTGCCAAGAGTGGCTACCATCTGCAGCTCGGGAAGCAATTTCTATTTCTTGGCAAGAGCTCCCCAAAACATGATGAGCCTCTGCTCCAAAACTAAAGATCTGCAATCAGGGCAATAGCATTAGCCAGGCTGTAACCACCATCCCTCTCCCAGAATGGGCACACCCCCTCCTTACTACCCATACCATCAACCACCCATGCTTTTAATCAAACTCAGATCACATTTGTTGTAATCAGTATTTTCCCTGCATGCCATTGTCACATGCTTCTATGCCACCTTTTTAGCAAAAATTTAATCTTATAAATCAATTTCCAAAGTAAAGTCTTTAAGTTGCATAAGTCCAGTTTCATTCACTAGGCTTTTACTTCAACATAGCTCTGATTCTCTCAGCAGTTTGCAACTTATTTGTACATTTTAGTGTCCCAGGCAATTCTAATCAGGGTATCAAGCAACTCTTAAAATATACAACATTTTTTTCTGTTCTTTAGTTCAGTCATACAATCATCTATAGCTTCTTGACCATTTGGCTCCTTGTAAAAAGTAAATATACAACAAATTCCATACTTCACAGCTCACAGTATGCTTTAATTTTCTCTGTTATACTGCTAACTTGTCTCTCTCTAATTTTCTGAGGTTATGTATTAAGTATCTTGATGACTTATTTCCCATGACATGTGGGAATATTGTACACTGAAATTTTCTTGACTTATCTGCAAATTTACTCACAGTGAGATGCAGCTTCTTAATCCAAAGCCTAAAAATTGTCTGAAAAGCTACCATGCAGCTTGAAAAGCACTGGTACAATGAAATCATCTCAAAACAAATGCAGATGCATGGATTGATACCAAAATTGGAGAAAGAGGTGGCTCTGTTCACAAATAAATGGCATGGGAATATTTAGGATACAAATTTTCTATAGTGAAATATTCATGTGAACTGCAGTTGCAAAAAGAAAAAAGAATGACAACTGATTGGACTGTTATTGCATATATTGCTCAGGGTGAAAAATGCAACTTTTCCTCTCTTAGCAACCAGCATCTCAAATTATAAATCTGACACAATGAACTTCTTTAATCCTAAAGCCATGTAAGATACTTCTAAAAGTACAAGAGAATGGCCATAACCCAGGACTGATGTTATTTTATCAAAATCCTTACTTCAGCTCTACTGTGGTTACTAAGCACTTGACTTGCACCCCTTTTCCAAAAATATTCCTTCTTAAAAAAATAAGAACACTGTACAGAGCCCTGGTTAGACTACTCTGTGCATACTGTGTGCAATTCTAAAAGCAATACAAGGAAAGCAACATCAGATTGTTTGAATGAATCCAGAGAAAGTTAGCATAAATGTGCATTGGGTGTTGATGAATTGATATGACTAGAGACAAGAGGAACTGGAATTCGACTGACTACAAACAGGAAAAATGTCAGGATACATTTGTGTACAAGATTGTACCAGGGAGTTGTTAAAAGGCAATCCTGTAAATGTACAGGGAAAGAGGAAGGAAATGGGGGAGGGAGCACAGGTAGCTGAATTTAGACTAACGTTTTTCTGGATCACCAGAAGTACTTATCTTCAGAGAGTATTTTAGACCTATGCAATGGACTAATATAACTGATTGTGGAAAGGACATCCACACAGGCAGTCAAAGGGGGTGTAGGACAGACAGAGAAAAGGAAGAGAAGAGATGGATAGCTGTGACACGGAATATGTGTTTAAACAGCAAGTCAGATAACTTTATTGCTTTATTGTCTCATTCTACCACCTTGTTAATATAACACTAAGTTCAAAGGTCATCTTAATAAGCAATGAATTTTCAGTGAGAAAGAGACCATTTTCATACTTCACAGATAACTGTTAAGTGTCAAGTTGTTCAACATTTGCTCATAAAGTTGTTTCATACCTGGTCTAAAAAAGATCCGTCCTACAAAAAAATAAAATAAAAAAATAGAGATGTGTTTGTCAAAGGACCAAAAGACTTGTAATTTTTTTAACACATCTTTAAGAATTTTGTGTTGTTCTATTATTTTTTTCTGTTTACAACAGTGTGTAATAGCTCAAGCTGGCTGTTTCTAATGTGCTAATGTGAATGTCACTCAGAACCAATATTTTAATGTTTAGTCAACAGTGGTTCTTCAGCAGCCTTATCTTATAGCCTGTCAGAGAAAGACAACATGCCTTGCAAAATAGCTGGTGCAAAAACCAGCCCTAGACTTAGAGTAGAGGAAAGGTGATAATAGAGAAAGAAGTAACTCTGAACTCCAAAGTAGCTGCCTCCAATCATATCCTTCACCACCCCCCCTGAAAATGCTGTAGTAGTAGCCAGCGTGGAATGATGAGGCCCATTTCCAGCTGGAATCTCCTGCCATGATGGGAATAAATGCAATGCAAAATGCAAAAACCCAATCCACCTAGAAAGTTTGACACAGGCAAAGAAACAAACAACTGCTGAGACTGCTAAAAAATCCTAGTCTGCACAATAAATAATAACAAATTGCCTGTGTACATCTAAAGTGTGCAAAATTTTTTCCCTTTTTTTTGGGGATCTGCATAAAATAAAAAATGAATATAGTTTGGTTTAAAGCCACACTAGAAACCACAAACCTTAGGCATAAAAGGAGGAATAGGTACGTAAAGATACCTCATCCTTATGAAAAAAAATCATAAGGGCCTGGATAAATCAGAAAACAGAACTCAGCAGTGCTTCTGCAGAAGTAAAATAAAACAAAAAGCAGTCTCCATGACAAATCATTCAATTCAGCAGTAGCCAGAGAATCAAAAGGAGGCCAAAAGTGTTTCTCCAACAAAAAAACTGAGATCCCAAGCAGGGGTAGGAGCTTCACGGGTCTGATTATTCTTTGACCCTCTAAAGAAATTGCTTGAGCAAAGGATGCCACAGAAATGGGGGTGTGAAATCATGAGATGAAATTAATTGGAAGAGCAAGCATCTATCTTAGAGAAGAGAAACCTTTGTCCAATAACTCTCAATATTAAGGAAGAGAGCTCCAAATTGCATGAAGACAGGTTTACACGGCCTCTCAGTGACTGATCTGTTCTGATGGGCAGCAATCGAATAATAAATTTAAGGGAAGTACAGGGATACATAAAGGGTTATAACCAACAGAAAACAAAATGATAACTTTTCATTATAAATTCATAACTTGAAAGCACTGAGTACATATACTGCCAGCATTTGTCTACCTGATCTATCATTTACAGGCAGTTGTTATTGAGTTATTACAATATAATCTCAGATGTCTGATGACATATAGTGAATCCTCACAGGACAAACAGGATGCACCACAGTAAACTGGGAAAATTACTATCACTTTTAGCAAAAGAATATACAAGTAGTATGGATGTGAATGGAACAGTAACTGACAATTAGTCTATGGAAAGGCCCTCACAATATGATGTTGGGGTTATTACTTGGAGGCACAATGGAGTAAGTTAAACTTAAGAATGCAAAAACAGCAGGAAGGTGAGCTGAGAAAAATCAGGAGTACTAAGACAGTAGTCTCTTCTAGTAGTTTTCTCAAGAAAAAATGATTTTTTTCTTGCTACCTTAAGTAAAATGACTCATTTCTAACACCTACACTTTAAAAGAATTATCCTCACTCTCCTTTACAAAATGAAATGAAAAGTTTGCTTTCTATCTGTTCTAAACTAGAACATCTAAAATTAAAAGGTAAAATATCCTTGCATTAGAATAGCTCTGTAAAACAAGAAATTAATACAGTAAGCTCACAAATCAGTTCCCGGGATTCAGAAAGGGTTACCATGGGTAATTTCAGAGACTGCTCTTCCACAGTGAAGAATCATCACAGAGTTCAGTCCATCCAGCTAATTAGCCACAAGCTCTCTCCTGGAAATGCATGCAATTGCTAATTTATGCTGCTGAGTGATTCACAGAACTGCTAAGTTGTATAAACAATCACATGGCCCAGCTTTTTCCCAGTTTACTGTGGTGCATCCTGTTTGCCATGCTCAACAAACAGGCCACCTTAAGCTGTCCCTTCACAAATGAATCCTACACTTCAATGGACAATTACCATGTTTAATTTACTACTGCCCTTCACTGGTGATTTGTTTGTGTAAAGCATACCTTTGATACCACAGCTGAACTCTCCTTTGTAATAAAATAGGACTTGTATATTGCAATGCCAAGACTTAATATTGTACTCTTGTACTATACTGCGTATGAATGACCTGTGCATATACATCTTATACACATCTTATATTTGTAACTAAGACTTGTGGTCAATTAGGCCAAGACTTACCTTGATGGAACTTTTGTATACTGTACTCTTATTTTTGTATTTGTCATCTATGCTTTCAAATGTACTCAAATATCAGTTTTTATAAATGTTTATTTCTCTGTACTACTGTTGAGCTTTTCTCCCCGGGCCTCCACTGAAAATGGGTTAATGACCCAGTGGACTTTCCCGGTCAACAAATATCAATAAAATAAATAAATAAATTACCAAGGTTAACTAGAAATTCAATTCAGCCAAAAGATGGCAGTCAGCCATTTAAATCAATGGATGAAACTGAGTTACAGGTAAGTTTAGTGAAGACGTAGGGATGGTTTGTGAGTGTGTCAGTGTGTGCACGTCTGCAGAATTATGAATAAAGTTGAATGACATACATATGCGTGGGCGTGAGTGTGCATCTGCCTGGGTGGTCACAGAAAGGGGATTAGGTAGGGGATCCTGTGTTCCCACACTATTCATCTCTCTCAAAGTCATTGCTCAGAAATTCCTGACAAAACCAAAATTAATGTGAGATAAATGGACAAAATAAAGGACAATTGTAGAACCACTGCTTACAATGAAACAATGTCTGCTATCGCTAAAATATCTGCTTGTTTTTCTTCAATTGTTTTGATTAAGGTAGGAAAGAATGTGGAACAAAGGGCCATATCCAGTTCATTAACTGTCACTGCTCTTCATGGGCATATAAAACAATCATTTAAAAAAAAAACCTTCCCCTTCCAATTCTGATTGTAGAGAAGGGAAGTTTACACTTCCTCGTGATGTTCATCTTTAAACCAAGGCCATACTACACTCAGTACTTAACAAAAAATAAAAATTGAAAAAAATGATGTGTTTAACAGAACAATGGGTATTTCATCAATATGCATAAACATCTGGCATAGTCAACTGACTGCAATCTTTAGTGATCTGCCTCCCCAAAGAACATAAAATATCCGGGGGACAGAATTAATATCAGGCAACATAAATAGAAGTCTTGCAAACTTTCAGACAGTTGAAGGGGTACGCAGTAAGGGCCTGGACCACCAAGGACAATACTGCCACAAAGGTTTTTTTCAGTTTGAGGTGTAAAAGAAAAATAGTTACACTATGCAAACCAAAACAATCAGAGCTGATCGATATCAATGGATTCTAACAGGTCTCTCACGAAAAATGAAGGCTATAATATGAATTATTGACTGTTTTTCTATATTTTCTGTATGCAATAACTTTGTAATTGTGTTTTAAGTCACATGTGCTTTGTATGGGAATATGCATTTGTTTAGAGAATACAGCTACCTACCTATCTTCTATCTATCTATGTGCCTAGCTCTGTCAGTCTGTCTATGTATGAGTGTATCTCTGCCTCTCTCTCTCTTTCTGTCTAGCTACCTATCTGTTTATGTTTGTATTTGTTAACTGGAGTAGCAGCTTACATAAAACTTTTATAAGTTATTCTATGGAATGCAGTAAGCAACTAATGCTAAATGTTAGTGTTCTTATACATGGACCATTTTAATGGAATGTAATTCTTATATAATACAATTTCTCTTATATTGAATGCCTTAAAGCTGCATGTTGGTAAGAAGTGAGTAAGATGGATTTATAAAATATTGAAAAGAGTTTGGTACTGATAATTCTCCCCTTTGCTTTCTTCTAAGGCAACCCTTCAAAAGATCCCTGGAGAAAGACCTCACCAAAGAATGCCTTGCAAAGGTTCCTCTAATATTATTAGTCCATGTTTCTGTGAATGAAAGCAATATATGTTACAGAAATCATTTTAAACCAGGGGAAAAATATACATTTTAAAACATCAAAGATTCTGCTGGAATATTTATTTCATCTTCAGTTCATAGATTTCCTTAAGTTTGATAATTTGCATAAAATGCACAAGTTATTTAACATAGATATCCCTGAGAATTTCAATAATTGTGTTACAGAGATATTATCTGCTACAGCTGAACCATGAGGAATAATTAAATAGCTTTCCAGCCCCTGAATATATTAGCAATTAGTAAAACAGCCACAAAATAAACATGCATTAGTATTACTAAATTATTTGCACAAAAATATAGTTAGATATAGTGAAAAAGGTTTTCATTTTATATGACAATATAGCATGCCTCTGTTATTTTTTTTTTTAACAGATTTTTACATATATTCTTCTAAGTGCAGTTGCTTCTCTGGCTGACACACAACAATTTTACAATGCAAGACATCTGTTAGTATCATGGAGAATGTAATCCAAGTTGATATATGATTTGTGACAACATGCCAATAGATTGTTTTTCCAAGTGATTTTGTACTTGTAAATATTTACCCGAGTTATTTAAAACATATATATGTCCTATTTCTGAGTATATTACATTTTGTACATACAAAGGCAAATATAATTTGTCTAGAAAGGGTTCAAAACAGAGTCACAGAAAGGATAGTGTTCTTGACAAAGTTATTGCTTTAGATGCAAACATTTGAATTTGTTTTCTATTAGTTATAGATACTTACAAGGTAAACTTATACTTGCTTTCAAAACCTTTCATGATGTTAGTCTGCAAATGTTGTTTGATTTTTAAGTTAATACTAGTTTTAGAACTTTAAAACATATTAATTTGAAACATATTACTAAAATGGGTAAACTTAGTGTCAAACATTTGTTTATTACTGTTAAGATAACCCATTTTGGAACAGCTTGCCTGTAGACTTCACATCATTTAAAGGACTGGACTGGTTTAAAAGGAGCTTGGTTTGGTGACAGGGTGCATGGCTCTCCATTGAATCGGTGCTTCATGATGGTGCTAGGACCTAAGCACTACATATACAAGAATGTATGGGGTCTACTTCACGTTGTCGTAAGCTGACAATATCGAGTCTGATATTGTCGGCACGACAATATCGAAAGTGAAGAACATCGTGCAAGTAAACAGAAATCTCCGTAAGGTGAGATTTCCATTTACCTCAATGTAGTGCGGTCTTGGAGTTGGTATATTTAAGTAGGGGAGGTTTGGGATGCAGGAGGGCTTGCCCCCCTGCCTACGCCATTTAGTTATTCTTTTAAATTTGTTTTATTTTACGTTAATCGATGATTTACTTAATCGATCAACAAAGTTTGACCGTTACTGATTCGATTAAGTAAACTTTCACTAACGTGATATAGATGCGAATGTATGCACATATATACATAGAACGGGTCTATATTAAATTGTCAAAGTTCCACAACTTCTAATCACTAAGCATCGACCACTAGTGATCGAAGTTGCAGAACATCGAACAATTTAAAAAAAAAAAAAAAAAGGAAAGAAAAGTGAAAGGGTTTAAGCAGGGGGAAAGTCACCCTGCACCCCCACACCCCCAGCTACTTAAATATACCAAATCCGAGATCACGCTACAGCGTAGCAAAGGGAAATCTTCCATTTCTACACCATACTCCAATAAAGTGCGATCTCGTAGTTGGTATATTTAAGTAGCTTAGGGTGGAGGGTGAAGGGGGGCTTGCCTTCCTGCTTAAAGCAGTTACTTTTGTTTTGTTTTTTTGTTTGTTTTGCTTTTTTTGTTTTTTATCAGGCATTTGAAGTTTCAGCACTTCGATCATATGGGTTTGAACATATGATATTCGAAGTTCTGAAACTTCAATTATCTGATATAGACCCACACAGAACTACAATGGCAAAGAAATTAACATTTTTTCTACTTGAAAAGTGAAGAAACAGGTCAGACATCTTAATTTCATCTATCTGGTGGCAAAGAGTCCATGACAAGAATATCTGGAGATATGGCCAGGCTTCCTCATTTGTTTTATAATATAAATAGAACTATGCATTGTACAAATCACTAGGAATCCAAACAGGATTAGTTTATGGCTTTCGTCTACAATTTCTAACAGAATTCTTCAGAAGTAAGTAAACAACAGATAACATCAAATTTAGATACTATACATGTACCACACAATTAATGTCAACCTTTCACAAAATTTGCAACTTTAACAAACACTTAATTCATGGATTCATTAAACCTAAGGGCCAGGGTGCATAGTATCCAGCTTAATTTATCAGAGTAATTCTTTTTTTCTTGAATAAAGAGTTTAGGTCCCCATTGGATATTGTGTTATCAATATGTTCCACACCAAAACATGCAACCTTTTTAAAAATCTCACACTGTAATGAATGTTTATATAACTTAGTTATTATAGATTTGTGTTTATAGCATTTAGATGTTCCAAAATTATTGTAGACAATTTTATTACATTTTGTATGACACAGAAAAAAGTACATGCAAGATATACTGTTATGTGAACTACTTCCCTTGTGCTACAGCTGCATCTAAAATTACTGCTGTTACTACTTCTATAGGATAAATTAAAATATATTTTCCTATATTTATAAATCTGCAAGCTTTGCAAAATCCACATGGATAATTTCTACTTGTTTTTTGATTATTATTATTACTTTTAGAACTAGATTTTTCTAAAATCTCCTGCATATGACTTTGTTTTGTTTATAAAAAAATGGATATTTTCTGAAATCTTAAATATATATGGATTTCCCTGTATTACATGCCAATTTTTAATTAATAATTACTTTTTGTAATTAAATTAGTGTCCAGGCTATAGTGGATTGGACGTGCCAGAGTATAATTCATATTTACTCTCTTTTCAATCTGTTTACAGTTTGTGTTAAAATAGGTAAATATTTTATTTTTCTCAATGTAATAACTTTTTAAATAATATTATGTACTATTCTCTGTTTGTAAGTAGTAATTCTAGACTTAATTTATTTCTGAGAAAATCTATCTGAATTTGTAAGCCTCGATACTTTGAAGGTCTGTTTTCTAATCACTCTTTTTATGCTTATAAGATGATTTGTGGTCCCATTTAAAAACTTTAATGAATGAAGGCTGTCTATAGATAAGTAACTCTAATATTTCACTTGTGCTGCCAGCTTCTATTATAATATCCAAATAAAAAAAAAATCATTTACCCACTTGAATATGAATTTAAAAATAGTCAGCTGTAGAATTTAAATAAGCAACAAAATTCTGGAATGCCTCCTTTTCTCCAGTCGATACCATAAAACTATTGTCACTAAAATATTTAAAGACAACAATTTGCTGTACAAAAGTATAACTAAAAATATATATAATAAGATTTTGTGGTCCAGCATTTCAAATGCTGGGAGAAATCTTAAAAAAAAAAAAAAAAAAAGATATGACGTATGAAGTTATAGCACTGCTGACCTTTTGCCACTAGAAGATCATTAATTACTATTACAAATATGATATCAGTAGTATGCCTAACCAAAACCCAAGACTACAATAAATCTTAGCTTTCATTAGTATGCGACTCTGAATCCAGTTTTGTACAGACCACCTTAATGAAAAAAGGCAGATTGGAAATATGTCTGTAGCTGTCCAAGTTATCATCATCCAGCCCAGATTTCTTCAGAACATGAATAACTCATGCATCCTTTAAGAGAAAAACTGTAGTCTGAAGTGATATGGTGGTAGTCAGATAAAGTACAGAACACAGATTATCCAGTCAAAATAGATTCAGCCTGGTTGAATTGGGACCCAGTACACAAACGGTTAAGGGAATTCTGGAGAGAAGTATAACAGAATTGTAATTGGGTATTTCAAACTCAGACCAGGAACAAGACTTCAGACAGTGAAGAAATCCCCATGAACCTAACTGCCCCAGCACTGGACCTAGTGGAGACAAGTATGAATGAAGCACCTAGAAAACAGCTGCCATTCTTCAGATCACAATTACCTTGTAATGGAAAAAGCAGATGGATTACTAAGGCATGTTACTGGACGACAGCTGCTGGTCAGTTAGCTGCTACTGAAACCTCCTGAAAAAAAAGAATTACATGTTTTACTGGTTACCTCTACCTGGTAAACAGAATAATATTCACTGAGTCCAGAAGGTGACAGCAGTACCATTCCATTCAATTCAGATGACAGAGATGAAGGTCATACCATGGCTGTCATGGTACATGATGAACTGGCAATTCACATTTAGGGCTGTATGATTCATAGGTTTATTGGTGTTTACTAAGCTAATGACCACAAGGGCCTTTTTAAGCCTAGTCATGCATCCCAAATCTCTGACAAGTTCTGATACCCTTGATAAGTTTAAGCAGGGGCTTGGGCGATGAAACATTTACAGGTTGCCTCAGTCCATTAGAGACATAGGTGCCAAACCAGGGATGAATTTCCTGTTCCCTATCCAACTGTCCAGGTTAAACTTGAACTGGGTTAGGGAGAAACTCTGCTGGATGGGGATCAGTAGAGGATATTTAAGACATTGCTATATGCCTCAACAGCCTCTATAATGTCCTGAGCACAGACCTCCTACAGCAGTTAATGGATAGTAGAAACAATGGAACTGAATGTTCCATTATTTATGTTCCTAAAAATCACTAAACACAGGTTCAGAAGTACAAAGAAAGGGATATCCATCCAAAAGTATATAAGGCTGCAATAATTTGTCCATATGGTGGCTTTTACTTCCAAGTTGCTGATTGCCATACCCTGCTGTAACACAGAGTTCAATATATGTCCATTAATGTGAGTTGCAGATACAATCACCTGAACGCATCTGAATCCCTGCATAATCTGCAGAAATTCCTTACCCTGTACCAAGGACTGCTCAGCAAGCCGAATGTTAAAGCAACCCAGGACCAACCATGGCAACACAAAGGAGTCAAGGAAATCCATGAACTCCTGGAGGAATGTTCTTGCACTACCTGGTGGACAGCAGACAAAAAGATATGAAGAGTCTGTTCCCAATGCAATTAAATAACCAAAAGAGTTGACAGCCCCAGCTGTGACCCCTTTCAGTCCTAAGAAGGAATGAAAGAAAATGGCAACCCTCACCCTCAGGTCGTCTCATCTAGAGTGCTGTATAACTGAATACCAAGGTGGCACAATAGCTATTAGAATGGGCTGGCAGTTAATTTTAAAACGTGTTTCAGTGACAAATGACAGGGTAGTGTCATAGAGTGGGTCTAAAATAACAGCAGCCTTATCCCTGACTGCCCTGGCATTAAACACATGATCTTTATCAGTGGTGCAGGAGAACAGGCTCTTGTCACCCGTCCCTAATTATACGAGGGATGTACAGATAATGTGTCTTACTGACATATTTCACCGCAATGTGCCATTATGGAGACTAATCACAGCTAGAACCTGGCTATGATCACAAATAATACAATCCAGAGATTGATACTGATATACACCTGTTATATGCCTCTTACCAATACCCACCCACCTACATGTGGCAAGGATACCAGAAGGTGGTCAATATCCGACAAAATGCCTCAGGGTAAGTAACAGTTTCCTGTTGTAAGAGAAACAGTTCGCCAAGTGCTGAGTTTATAATCCATAAAAAAGAAACACAAATACAAACTGATAATGCAACATTAAAATATAAAATGTTTAAAACACTAAAAGCTATAAACAGTAAATTCAGAGATAATTAAACCAAAGAACAGATAAAATCAGGAGAGAGGAAATGAAAGCTGTGGTAACACCACTAACTATGGTGAGTACTGAGGCAACAAAAACAGAAGAGGTCACAAAATAAGTCAACAAGACAGTGGTTGGACTATAGCATCAGTAATAGGAAGCAGCCCTCTTCAATTGTTGCCACACACTTACAAACATTAATTTCTCAAAGAACTACAGCAGTAAAGAGCAGGCTCACAGCAGCAGACTCTGACTCAGGAGAGCCATAAGTAAATTCCAAGGCATGAATGGTGAAGAATGTTATGGAGGGCACCTGACAGATTATAGGGACCAAGGTGGAAGAATGTCTCATAATGACAAAGAAACAAGAATATATAAGTATTCTACTGTTTGTCTGACAGCAATAAGTTGATGTACTTGCAGTGGTCCAACAGAAGAAGTGTCTACATTAAGAAAGTGATGCAGAAGATGATTCACACTAAGACCTAGGTATAACCTGCTGTTTGATACCTTCACAGTGCTGCTTCTCCCCACCAGCAAGTACAGTGACAAATGTGATTTTGGCCACTCTGGTGTTTTTGTAGGTCCATTCTGGATGTGGAGCCCATGATGGGTGGCAGTACTTTTGAACAGACTGATATATTTATGTTTTCCAGAAATCAATCTACTGTTTTACTGAGGCCAAGTCAGAATTTCTTCAATTTGAAGTCCTAGACAGATTTTATGGGAGATATCCGATTCCTAAACACACTGCTATCTGTATGTGTAACAACGTGACTGCTCCTCAGACAACTAATAATGACATTTATATAGCTAAAAAGGGACCGGCTGGCATAATGGTAAATGTCTGTGCCTCCCATGCACAAGGTACAATGTTCGATCCTAACCTCTGGCCCATGTCTGTTTGGAGTTTGCATGTTCTCCCTGTGTCTCTGTGGGTCCCTTCCACCTCTGAAAAACATGCTGTTTCCATCTCAAACTCACAAATGAATGGAGTTGTGAGCAGCAGCACAGATTCTACATGGTGCTCTATAGGGGGAAGAGCTGTATAAGACCAACCGCTTTGGGCATCTACTATGGTGCACAGTATCTTCAAGATAGGAGAACATGAATCACAGACTGTATGCCGTTGCAGGGCTAGCTACTCAGCAATGTAAAATATGGTCCCTAGGTGATTTGGTCATGTTGACTAATGTCACCAAAATGGGCATGGTTAGTTAATAGTGTATGCCCACCATAAAGATCAGCAGCCCTGGGTGAATAAGCTACTGGCTGGCAGTGTCCAGTTGCCCAGCCTGGGTTACCTGGGATAGCTCTGTTGAGAGAAAGCTGGACGTAAAACCAATCAACTTGCCAAACAGGAACTAAGAAGTGCTACATTCAATGTAAGTTCACTGACAAGACAGCTTGGAAGTGGATGACATGATGGCAAGGAGGTGGCTGCACATCTTATGTATCTAATAGAGAAAGCCACTTGGCCTGGGATTCAGAGTCTACTACTCAAGAGGAAGGCAGGGTAGAAATGGTGTCAGAATTGTGCTGAGAGATGGGCTTCAGAATGCAGTGAGGGATGTCTTCAGAATTAGGGACAGAGTCATGGCAATCAGTTGCCAGTGTAATGATATGTAATGAATGTATTTATAATCTCAGCCTATGCCTCACAGCAGGGTTGCAATAGTGAGGAAAAGAGTGCATTCATACAGCAATCACAGTAGGTAAAGCAGGGCAACATGAATTGGTGTTGACAATGGGTGATGTGAATGCCCATATCAGGACAGTCAGAACAGGATATTCAGGACTGCCTGGGTCCACATGAGTGGGGCAACAGGAATAAAGGAGGAGAGGCTATTCTAGACTTCTGTCTGGCAAATGGCTTGACAGTAACCAACACATGGTTCAGAAAGAGAGACCATCAGAAGATCACATACAAAAGTGGTCAACATCCAACTCAGGTAGACTTCCTCCTAGTAAGGAAAGGGCATCGGGGTAGAATCAGTGATTGCAAAGTCATTCCCAATAAAACAGTTGACACACAACATAAACCACTGGTTGCCTCAACTGGCTGTAAACAGTGCTCAGAGAAGGCTCTAAGGTCAGTGTGGATCAATGTGTGTGTATGTACCTTTAAGAAGCTATCCAAGGGTTTGGCCAAGTCTATAAATACTGAGCACATGCAAGTCTGACTGTCATTTTGTAGTAAGTTCTTGAGATGTAAGCATGTATGTATGTAAGGCCTGTTAACCAGTTTGTTTATATTTTATGATGCTGCTATCCATCCTGATGTGTTTCTATGTATTAAAGCATCTAAATGAAATACCCCACCTGTTTGTCATCTATGTTTGAGAGGGATGAGCGACGGTGTCAGAAGTGGCATGTCTAAAAAGACTTGAGCCAGGATGGAATCCAAATTCTTTAGTTTGAGTTTGAGGGACACCCGGTTGAAACTGGAGAAATATAGAAGAGTGAATCATCCTCACTGTACATATACTTTGCAAAACTTGCTCAGCATTGTTTCTTATTCACAAAATATGAAACAAAGCATAGAGAATGCTCTAAACAATATTCGCATAAACTGATACGTCCGATATTAATAAAAATATTTGAATTACTGCAGAAAATGTTTGAATCAAGTCTGAATTACATAAAACAAATAAAATAAGAGGAAACAACCACATTTTCACTAAGCATGTATTTTTTGTATTAATCAAAGATATCAGAGTTATCAAGTGTATAAAGTGTTTGTATTTTTGTGCAGTATTACAGTAAAGTTATTTCACAGAATACAGCCATTTCAGAGCATATTTCACAAAATACAGCATTTTGAAGAGTTTATTTTGCATTTAAATGTTATTATAAGCCCACAGAATAGTTTGTTTGTACATAATTACAAGGGCCATATTTTCAGTTTATGCACAAACACACACATTCTGGGCATGGCAGATGGAGTTTGAAAACCCAGTGCACTTGTGTTTGAGAGTAATATTGCTGAAAACTGGAGAGTGTTTAAGCAAGAATACAAAAGCAGTATCACGAACGTACCACCACAGACAGCACAAGTAACTTAAAATCCTTTATTGAGATGAACCCTTGATAAAAAGATCTCAGTAAAAAAGTTAAAATAATTCAAAATAAAAGTCTTTCAGGGGAATGAAGACAAGCAAAATTTGCATAAAGGTGCACTGTTCCGCTTTCAGGATTACCCTTCTATGGATCCTGTTTCCAGTAGTGCAGTTTTTCTCAATTAAAGCAAGCTCTGCCAATCAGAATACTATCATTAAGCCAATACTTCCACTGCAGGCCAATAATGAATTGTCCTATCAAGATGGTAGAAGACACACCTTTTCTTGGATCTAATCAATGACATACTTTGAAGCTTCTCGTCTTTAGTATAGGTTTTAATGGTACTACACCACTCAGTCCAGGTTCACAATCAGCTCACAGATTAATGATCCAATTGATTTCAGCAACTTCAGTGCGACTGTTCACATCCCCTCCTCTTAAATCTTCAGGAATTAATCGTAACACCATGAATTTAAAGGACTGTGAAAGCTGCAGTTTAATGTGTTGGGCCAAAGCATTGGTTTTAACATGACTGGCAATGTCACGTATATGCCGAAGAACTATTTCTTTAAATTGGCAATCAGTTTTGCCTACATAGTAGACACTGCAGTTCTGGCAGTTGGCCACATATACTAGATGTTTACTATTACACTTGGACCACATTTTCAGGGAATATACCTGGCCAGTATTTGGATGGCAGAAAGAATTAAAGACATTAATGTACTGACATGCCTTGCATCTTCCACATTTAGCAGTCCCTTTTCTGCCTTCAATGGTTTGTTGTCCTGAAACAGTTCCATTCTTATAGCAAAGAAGTCACTTGATATTCTTTTATTCTTTTATTTTTAAAAGTAAATCTAGGTACATCTCCCACTATTCTTCTTAAGTTCTGATCTTCAGTTAACACTGGCCAAAACTTTTTAATGGTGTTGTATTTAAATTGATTTAACTGTGTTGCAGGAATATTAACTGAACTGGAAGTTTTGACTCTGCTCTTCAGTCAGTGCTTGCTGAATTTTATTATTTGTTAGTAATTGCAGGTGTGGGGGTAGCCACAATCTTTGATTTCCTGTCCTTGCCTATTTAAGTGGTACAGTTTGAAATATTTTCTGCTTAAAAACCTCAGCTTTGGCCGGCTAAGATCTAGCTGTATTCAACTGGACGTATAAGAGAATTTAAGTACCTTTATCTGCACTTTTTTCAAATAATACAGTATTTAAATTGATTTAACTGTGTTGCAGGAATATTAACTGAACTGGAAGTTTTGACTCTGCTCTTCAGTCAGTGCTTGCTGAATTTTATTATTTGTTAGTAATTGCAGGTGTGGGGGTAGCCACAGGCTTTCGACACCATCCCCCACTCTGGAATTATAGATAAGCTCACTAAACTATGTATAAATCCCTATGTCACAAGATGGGTTGCCAACAGGCTTTCGACACCATCCCCCACTCTGGAATTATAGATAAGCTCACTAAACTAGGTATAAATCCCTATGTCACAAGATGGGTTGCCAACTGGCTCACGGACAGAACCCACACTGTGAAAGTAGCGGATTCCAAATCCGACATCAGACCAGTGACAAGTGGAGTACCACAGGGTTCAGTCCTGGCTCCTCTCCTGTTTGGTATCTACTTCTCTCAAGTGCAGGCCAACACAGAAGGTCTTTGGCTAACAAAGTTTGCAGATGACTGCAAACTAGGAGCCATAATCGAAACTCCTAACGATGTGGACAAACTACAAAAGGGCCTCACTGAGACAGATACCTGGTGTCAAAGCCATGGCCTGAAGCTCAATGCCAAAAAGTGCATTGTCATCCCCTTTGGTAAAAACTCTGTACCCACGAACTACCACATAGCTGGTAGTCTACTTAATTCCGAAAATATGATAAGAGACCTTGGGACACAGGTGGACAGTAGTCTCTCCTTTGATAATCACATCGCCACAGTGGTCAGGAAATCCTTCTACGTGGCTCATCTCATCACAAAAGTATTCTCATACAGAAAAAAAGAGGTCATTGTTCCCCTCTACTCATCACTCATTAGACCCATTATAGAGTACAACACCCCTTTTGGTATGTACCTCACAAGACATCTACAACAACTGGAAAGACCACAGAAATACCTCACAAAGAGGATTACTGGCCTCAAACAGATGCCCTAGGAAGACCGTCTCAAAAAACAACAGCTTTACTCCATCGCATATCGCCTACTCAGGGGTGATCTCTGCCTAACATACAAAGCTATGTCAAACCCAGAGCTGTTGGACATGCTCCACTTAAAGAAATCCCAATCCCTCCGAGCTACATGCCCTAGGGACCTTAACGTTGTCACCACAATAAACAGAACATGCTGGAGGGATAGATTCCTGTCCCAGAGACTTCTCATACTCTGGAACAGACTACCTATCTATGTCAAACAGAGCTCCTCATTAGCACTCTTCAAGAAAAATCTTGATGATTGGATGGGAAATGGGAAATTCACCCCGGGGATCACTTCTGTGGCTCTGCTCGACAGGGGCACAGGAAAATAAATTTCTTGGCTGGCAAAAGCCAGGGTACATTTTTTGGCTAGGCTTGTATGGGCCCTAGGGCCGGTAGCCTAGTACCTACCTATGAACCTATGAACATATTTGTCGGACATCTGTAGTAAAAGTTAAAATACATCTCAGTGGTTGCGGATGATTACTATATTTAATACCATCCTTTTTGGTAGTTGGTTTACAGGAAAAATAATGTCAACCCTTCATCTTTCTAATATTCTGCATATCACTATCCTTCAGGCTTACATCTTTATCCAAACAACCTCTATTTTTCAAGTGTGTTTTAAGTTGCTGAAGTTCTTTATCAGACTCATGGTCATGATTTTCAAAGATATTACGGAAGACATGCCTCGAGTGTATACTGTCTTTATGCAAATAATGATTTTTCCAGGTCTTTTTCCTGTGGTTGTTAGTCTCAAGTCCTGTATCTGGATCTAAATATAATTTAACATCGAGGAACTCTATCTCTTTCTTAGAGTACTATGCCTCAAAAAACAAGAATGTAGTACTACTATTCAGGAACTCTATAAGCAGATTTAGCTGAATATGATCTCCTTCCCAGACGAGAAAAATATCATTCACAAAATGACCATAATAAATCAGATGACTAACCCATGGATTAGTGTCAGTAAAGACGTGTTCTCTCAACCATTGAGCTATCACAATTTTAGAATAGCTATTGGCACAAGGGGTGCCCATAGCAACACCCCATCATTGCCAATAGCATTTGTCACCATAGAAAAATAGATTATTCTATAAAATTATTTCTAGAAGTAGGCAAACCTGCTCCATACCAGGAAGTTATGATTGTGCAAAGCACATAATGGCTGTAATACCATATGAATTAGGGATGACAGTAAATAGACTTTGAATATCTAAGGTTACCAAAATAAAACGTGAAAAATCTGTGAATAATTTCATCTTCTCAAATAATTTGTCTAAGAAATCTCCAGTGACTTTAAGTATGGTGTCAACTTGTGCAGAGGTTTTTAATTGATCTTCAACATATACAGAAAGCAGTTTAGTGACCCAGCCCCTTCCAGCTACCATGGGACGCATAGGGGGATCACTTAGATTTTTATTAATTTTTGGCAGCCCACTAATGGTGGATATCTGGGCGTGTTCCATTCTGAAAAAATCAAATAGCTCTTGGGAAATGTCTGGCAGCAAGTATATCACACAGAGTATTATGAACTTAATTTATTACTTTTTCAAGTTCTTTCCTAGTAATACATTGATAGGTTTTGACATCTCTCACCATCTCTTCCATTTTTCTCCTATAGTCATTCGAATTCATTACCACTAACACCCCACGTTTGTCAGCTGGTTTAATTATGATGTCATCAGTTCTAATTAATTCCAATAAGGCTTTTCTTTCTATTGACATTAAGTTGTGATATTGCTGGCCTGTTTCCTGCTGTCTTAAATTAGCAACATCATTCTTACATAGGCGTATAAAAAGAGATCGCTGGATGGTTTATTGGCACAAAAGTGCTCTTTTTTTATATTGTTTCTGAGGGACAATGACATCTTTCCTTGTGATTTCATTACCATTTCCAAAAATATTCTTCAGTGAAACATTTCTCCTAAACTGTTTAATATCTATCACAAATTCACCCAGTTTAGAGTGAAAAGCTGGACTAAACGTTAAACCCTTGCTCAACACTTTAATATGGTCATTATTTAAAACAAAGTCAGAGAGGTTGAACACCAAACATGAGGAGATTCCTACATCATTAACTTCTTCCATTTCCTCTCTCTGCTTAATTATCTGCTCATTCTCTCTTGAGATGTCCTGATATGAAAGGCAACTTCTGAAAAATTCGGACCTGAGCAGCTCTATCTTTCGGTCTACTACCAGTCCCTGATGAAGTAGAAGGATAGGCAATATTCAAACATAGTTGACTGCTATTTTCATTGCCTAGATTAATTAGTGTGGATTCATTAATTTTTTTGAAGTCTCAGGGATAACATCTCGTACTACATCAACACTAGTTTTAACAGTGGAATTTTGTTTGATTCTAATATCACTTACACGTGACCTGTAATTTTTAGCCTGATTAGAATCCTTGGTTACAGTGTTAACTTTGTTCCTGCCAGTTACTGCCTCATTAGGATCATTAGGTATATTATTTTTAGGTCATTCCAAATGTTGCCTAATTTAAAATCTTTATAATCCCTTAAAAGTTTTTTTCTTTTTTTATTCCTTTAATTTTCGATCATATAGGTTCAGATTATTTTGTAATGTTTCAAGTCTATTAAGGCAGACCATTTAAATCAATGAGTTCCATCTCGGCTTGTTTTTTCCTAATTGTTTCATTTAGTTCCTCTTCTTCAGGTTTAGAAAACTCTAAGAGCAGTTTAATATAGCTGAAACTTGTCTCTATATTAATTGCTTGTCAACGCGCTAAAAGTCCTGGGAACGTATTCCCATAGCTTGGCATGCACTTAACTCTTGAACCTCTAGAGATTAGCTGATGATGTAGGCAGGCTTCTAGATGGAAGCGCTGCCACTGTAATCTTTTTAACTTGTATGCAGTGTTTTCTACTTCTGTAAACAGCTTATTAAAGTTCTCACTGCCATCTATTGCATTAGTTTCCTTAAGGGAATCTTGTTCACAGTTAACTTTAAGCAAAGGATTAGTCGAATCAGTCATTAAGTCAGGCATAGTCTTGTTAGTAGTCCAATTCAATATAGACTTATTAGCAAAAAAAGTATTTGTCCAGGCTATTCTCTGCCATGTGCTGCTTCAGGTAAAAAAATATGTGTATATGGCCTCAAGCTCAATGCCAAAAAATGCATTGTCATCCCTTTTGGTAAAAACTCTGTACCCATGAACTACCGCATAGGCGGTAGTCTACTTGACACCGAAAGTGTGATAAGAGACCTTGGGACACAGGTGGAAAGTAATCTCTCCTTTGATAATCACATCACCACAGTAGTCAGGAAATCCTTCTATGTGGCACAGCTCATCACAAAAGGTTTCTCATCCAGGAAAAAAGAGGTAATTGTCCCGCTCTACTTGTCACTCATTAGACACATTATAGAATACAGTGCCCCTTTTGGTATGTACTTCACAAGACATCTACAATGGGAAAGGCCGCAGAAATACTTCACAAAGAGGATTACCAGCCTCAAACAGATACCCTACGCAGACAGTCTCAAAAAACTCCAGCTTTACTCTGTCGCATATCGCCTTCTCAGAGGCAATCTCTGCCTAACATACAAAGCTGTCAAACCCAGAGCTGTTGGACATGCTCCACTTAAAGAAATCCCAATCCCTCTGAGCTACACGCTCTAGGGACCTAAACCTTGTCACCACAATAAACAGAACATGCTGGAGGGATAGAATCCTGACACACAGACTTCCCATACTCTGGAACAAATTACCTACGTATATCAAACAACGCTCCTCATTAGCACTCTTCCAAGAAAAATATTGATGATTGGATGGGAGATAGGAAATTCACCCCGGGGATCACGTCTGTGGCTCCGCTTGACAGGGGCACAGGAAAATAATTTTCTTGGGTGGCGAAAGCCAGGGTACCTTTTTGGCTAGACTTATATAGGCCCTAGGGCCAACAGCCTAGTTACCTACCTATGAACCTATATAAGAAAGTCCAAACACACCTGCAAGCAGCTAGAGGTATTTTCTGAAAAAAGAAGAAACACAAAATTAGTATCATGAACGTACCACCATGGACAGCATAAGTAGCTTAAAATCCTTTATTGAGATGAATCTTCAATAAAAAGGTCTCGGTAAAAAAGATAAAATACTTCCAAATAAAAGTCCTTCAAGGGAATGAAGACAAGCAAAATTCACATAAAGGTGAGCCGTTCAGGATAAGCACTTTCGGGATTACCCTTCCTCAGATCCTGTTTCCAGTAGTGAAGTTTTTCTTAATTAAAGCAAGCTCAGCCAATCAGAATACTACCATTAAGCCAACACCTCCAGTGCAGACCAATAATGAATCATCCTATCAAGATGGTAGAAGAGGACACACCTTTTCTTGGATCCAATCAATGACCTACTTTGAAGCGTCTCATCTTTATTATAGGTTTTAATGGTAATCTACCATTCAGTCCAGGTTCACAATCAACTCGCAGATTAATGATCCAGCTGATTTCAGCAACTTCAGTGTGATTGTTCACATCCCCTCATCTTAAATCTTCAGGAATTAATTGTAACACCATGAATTTAAAGGAGTGTGAAGGGTGCATTCTAATGTGTTGGGCAAAAGCAGTCTATTTACTGTCACCCCTAATTCATATGATATTACAGCCATTAAGCACTTTGCACAATCAAGACTTCCTGGTATGGCTGGATGAAAGGTCATTCTGCAGTCTGTGGTAGTCCACACAAAGTTATTTCTGACAATAGCACGCAGTTTACAAGCCAACAGTTCAAAAGATTTGCTGAAGAATGGGACTTTACTCTTGTCACAAGAAGTCCTAAGTACCTGCAGTCAAATGGTTTGACAGAACGTACAGTTCAAAGTGCAAAACAGTTACTAGAGAAGTCAAAATGAGAAAATAGTGATGTTTTGCTGAACCTCTTGAATCTCTGAAATGTTACTTGTGATAAACATCTTGGTTCACCTGCCCAGAGACTTCTGTCAAGACAAACCAGAACCACATTACCAAGGAGTAGTCAATTGTTGGTTCCATGTGCCAAGAACAACAAGTCAGTGAAAAACTATCTGTTGAAGAAATGCCTAACCCAGAAGTCCTACTACGATAAGACCAGCAAACCGCTCAATCCATTATGAGAAGGAGAAGTGGTAAGGATACAAACATCCAGAGGTTATGATCGGACTAGATTTGAGCTTTTGTGTTATGGCATGAATAAATGAGTCTTCATGGGTTCTGTTCAAGCAGCTTTATTTTATACAAACACATCACTATAGTGGCTTACTGACTATAACTTACGTAACTTATATACAAACTAAAGACTGTGATCATACATGCTCACTCTCTGGCTGATACTACAAAATGGCACTAGAGATTGCACATGTCTGGAATTTATACGTGCAAACAGACTCACATGCTTCTTAAAAATATAGCACACACACACTACATTCTGATCTACATCCTCCCTCTTTAAGAAATAGATCATGCAATTTGTCATGAGATTATCTAGCATGCAGAAATTACACAATCTATAGACATGCATTATACAATACTAAATACACATGTAAATACAATCAAGTCCACGTTACTGCGTATTTCACACTAGGCATAAAAACTCGTCCATATTGTGTGACATAAAACTGGGAATTAGATTTAGCAACTGGGACAGTTTCCACAAAATGGTTGACCTGCGGAATGTTCGAATCACTTTCTGGAACAGAATCAGACTTTTGAACACATTCTGGTCTAGAAACAGTGTCTGACTCATTCCTTAATTTAAGGTTTGCATCACCGATACAATGTTGTGACTGCAATTATGATGATTCTGGTATAGGAAGATGATGTCTGTGATTCCTCCTATACTCCACACTCTCAGAATCTACCAAGTAGGATCTCAGCTCAGCACAGATGCTGTAATCTGTCCTGTTTGATCAAAACCTTTTGTCATCTGGATTTGCACCATCTCTCCTTCCCTCAGCGGATGAACTAATCTGCTCGATCTGTCATAACTAAATTTCTGGATATTACACTTCTTAAACAATTGAGCATTGATTGTTTTATTGTTCTTAGGTTTAGGCTGCAACAAACCTGAAGAAATAGGTAGTGTAGTTCTAGTTTGCCTGGAAAGTAGTCTTTGAGCAGGTGAGCCAAGAATATCATCACGGGGTATGTTTCTGAGATTAAGCAAATTCAAGAATACATCGATATTGTCATGCTTTGACTTTTCAAGTAATTGCTTTGCACTCTGTACTACATATCCAGCTAGACCACTGGATTAAGGATATTCAGGACTACTAGTGGCATATACACAGTCCCATTCTTTTGCAAATTTCTGAAAACTGGCTGGTGAATTCAGTACCATTGTCAGAAAAAAGTCTGTGTGGATTACCATGAACTGAAAAATGATGTTCAACTTAGTAATAACAGCAGTTGAGGTTAAGTTTGGTAGTAGATCAATCTCAAATCAATTCAAATAAGAGTCTACCAAAATGAAGTAGTGTTGATTGTTCCATTCAAAGTACAGCAGACCAAGGTAGTTCAGGAACTGAACTTAGCTGAAGTGGTTCTCTTTGCAAATGCAGTCTTGTACTATTGCATACTGAGCAAGAAGAAATAACTCTATCAATGTCTTTTGATAATGAAGGCCAAAATACTACTTCTCTTGCTCTTCTCCTAGTGGATGTGGATCCTGGGTGACCACAATGCAAAATCTGAATATATTCTTGTTGTAAGGAAGCAAGAATAACAATTTTAGGCCCTTTGAAAATAATGCCATCTTCCATCAACAATTCATCTCTGTAAGGAAAATAGCTAGCACCTCACATGATATACTAGAATGCATAGATGGCCATTCAACATCAATATAGTGTTTGAGCTTCTGTGAAACTGGATTGGTCTAAGTGTGATCTCTTAACACATCAAGTCTAGTGGTGGAAAAAGTACGCACTGACATCACATCAAAGTCAAGTGTCTTTGCATCAAGCTGTTCTGTTGTATTTCTGGGTGATCTGGATAAGGTATCAGCCAGATAGAGCAATTTGTCTTTAGTGTAGACCAATTTGAAATTGTACTTTATGCAATTTGAGCATCATTCTTTGTAATCTCTCTGGAGCAGAATGCATAGGCTTCTTTAGAATAACAACTAGAGGTTGATGATCAGTTTCAATCTGAATAGCTCAACCATAAATATAATCATGAAACTTGGTACATGCAAATACTATACCCAAAAGCTCTTTCTCAGTTTGAGCACACTGCATCTCAGTTTGGGTTAGTAGATGTACAGGCTACTGGTCTGTCCTCTTGAAGTATAACTGCACCTCGGCCAAATTTTGAAGCATCACAGGAAAGAATAAGAGTTTTTTTTCACATCATAGTATCTTAACATAGGTGGGATGGCAAATTTCTGCTTCAGGTCTTCAAATTCCTTCTGATGATGTTCCATCCATGACCATGCAACATTTATGCATGTTAGCTCTCTTAAAAGTACTGTCCACTCACTGAAGTCTGATATAAATTTGCCTAAATATTTGACCATGCCCAGAAAATGCTGTAAACCTTGTATATTGTCTGGCAGTTTCTAGAATAGCTGCTTGCTTGGTCAGGTCAGGTCTCAAGCCTGTACTTGTAAACAAATGGCTTACGTACGTAACTTCTGGAAGTCTGAATTTGCATTTCAGAGGATTGAGTTTTAAGTTCACTTCATGTGCTCTGTCTGGAACTTTCTTGAGGTTTCTTTCATGCTCTGTTTCACCACAGCCTCCAACCAATAGATCATCTATTATTATGGCACAAGGATAACCAGAAATAATTTCCTCCACTGCATGCTGAAAAACTTCACTTGCAGAATTTATTCGAAATGGCATCCTTAGGAATCTGCATCTGCCAAACAGAGTACCAACATAGTTAGAAATTAGCTCTTCCCATCCAAAACATAAAATACAGTGGCATTCGGTATTAGAGTTGCAATTCCTTCAACTTGTGTGCATTGGATGATACAGTCTCTTTAATGCATTGTTCAAATCTCTTGGGTCAAGTGCATATTCTGATTTCATCTGAGCCTTTTTTGTGAGTGGCTACCATGGAAGACACCCATTCAGTTGGTTCTGGGACTGGACAAATCACTCCTTGCTGCACCATCTTATCCAACTGAGCTTTAACTTTATCTTGCATAGCTATCAGAATTCTTCTTGCTGGTCTGACTACTGGAGTGACCTCTGGGTCTAACTTCATGGAATACACAGCTGGAAGCTTGCCCAATTTGTCATCGAAAACATCAGCATACTCTGAGAAAATGGCTACAGAGAAACTGGAACTTCACTCACATGATGAACTTCTTTAGCAAAAGAAAGCAGATTCATTCTTAAATTATCGTTGAGACCCAATAAAGATTGCACAGTTCTTCGGACTACATAGAATAACAAGTTGTAACAGTTTTCAGTCTGATAACATTAAAGTATCACTGAACCTTCGGTTTGAATGTCTTCACCTTCATAAGCTACATGTCTTGCACTGCTAGTTACAATGAATTATTCATTAGTTCTCACCCTTACAAATGTGTCTGCTGATATAACATTACATTTTGACCTAGTGTCTACTTTGACCTCTGTGGATTTTCCATTGATCCAAACAGTACAAAACACTTCATTCCTTGTTAATAAGTTTACTGCATCAACTCTTTCACCAAGCACTGATAGCATCTACATAGAAAGCTGACTGTTTTGGCTCTACTTGATCAACATGCTTTTTTGTGCGACCTTTCTTTACAAGTATGTGAGGCTTACTTGATTTACAAAACCTTTGGAAATGGTTCCATTTTTTACACTTGTGACATTGCTGATCAAATGCTAAGCACTTCTCTCTTTTAGAATCACGGTTCACACCACAATTACAACAGTTAATAAAAGCTAGATTTGGGATTTGTTGATTTATGTTTGTGTTGCACTGAGCTGGCACTAGAACTTGCACCGTTTCTGGAACTTTCTAGAAAATCACATGGCTTCTTTGGAAATCCTGTAAGTGCCACGTGCTTAGGCCTGTTCTTGTTTGTCATGTGTTGCATACTATCTAGGTTTGCTCTGGAGTCAACTGAAACCATCCTCATCACTCGCAAGCATACTTGTATGTTTTTCTGTCACATCATAGATTTGACAAATCTCTAATGTTAAATCACTGTCACAAAGTAAAATCTTTCTCACAGCAGCACTATTAATACCACATACAAGCCTGTCCTTCATCAGCTCATCTTTTAGATCACCACACCGACAACGTCTTTAGCTCTGTTTCTCAAGTCTGTTATATAAGCTGCAAGTCTCTTGTGTAAAACAAATGCCTCTCTAATGTAATATTCGTCTGGGGGTTGCACATTTCTCTGAACTTGCACTTCAAACACTCGGGGTCTTCCCTTGATTCAGCTTGTACAACAATATGGCGGTCTGCTCCTTCTCTTTCATACACTGCTGGTGCATACATAAATGAATGCTCTCTTTCAATGGTCTCAGATGCTGCTAGGTTTAGCAAAATGAATGCCCTGGTGCATGCATCTCTGTCTGTATAAGCTGCTTGTATGAAAATTTTGTACTCTTGTTCAAATATTCTCCAGTTCTCTGCAATATTTTGATCAAACACAAGTGGTATGGGTTTTCAAAATCCGTCTGTCATATTAACACATACCTGCAAAGGGTTTTGCGAATAAGAATGAATATACACACATACACATATGCATAAGTTTCTGGCATAAATAGTACTTGTGCAATGCCTTCACGCTCTGAACTTATACTTTCATTGGTCTTATTGGAATTATGCGAATGAACTAACTTGTAGTACTTTTGGTAACTCGACTTTGGAAATAAACTTCTTGGAGTTTTTGATACTTTGCTGGACTTTGTGAAATAACTCCTCAGGCTTTTCGATGCTTTCAGAATTTTATTGGTAAAGCAGAAATGCTAAAGTAATACACCATCACTTGCTATACTTTTGGAATTTTATCAGTAAAGGCAGAAATGCTAAAGTTATACACTATCACTTGCTAAAGTCATCACTTTAAGAAACATTGAAGAACTTAGAGATGAGACTGAGTAATTCACGAGCACTGTAATACTCTTGTAATGTTGTCTTTTTCAAGAAAACACCTTTTATCAGTGTAAGAAACATGTCAAGCAACTGCATAATGCAAGTAAATTGAACATCTGTTGCCCAAAACTGAATAACTTTTAATGTAATGCCTCTTTGCAAATAACTGCATACAGCACACTGAAATGTCCCCAAAATGGTGGTACCTTGCAAGGCAACTCTTTACAGTACAAGGAGGACTCTGTAATGGTGACATACCCAGCACAAGAACTTTTTCTCGAAATAGGTATACTTTGACTGGATTGCACAAAATAGTTGCACTTTGCACACAATGAACTCTTCAAAATACATGCACAGTAATAAGCACACACTGTAAGCACTTTTACACACATTGAGATACTTCGATTAACTTTAGTTATGATTTTGATACTACACGAAGTCGTAGTTATGCTCAAACACATACAGTCACCTTGCTTTATTTTTTGCTTAATGTGCCCTTTTCTTTTCTTATTATATTCATTTTGCTTGTTTAAGCCCTTTTCATGCCCAATGTACTTTTCCTGTGTTTGTTTTACTAAACATGCCTAACTTTGCCTCAAACACTTGTTTTGTTTTAAACATAATTGTTTTTTGCTTTACTGTTAACTGTTTCATCAAATACTTTTATTTTAAACATTTTCTTTAGTTAACAAACTTTTTTGTACTTTCCGCTTGCCTGATAATGTGGTTTGTGCCCTTGTAATGCCCCTTTTTTATCTTTCGTATCAAGTAAATAATTTGTGTTATTTCTCATTACCTTTGATTCTTTCTGGTTATGTTTGTGTTCTTTTCTCTCGCTTTTACCTTCGCTGTCATCTTTGCATCTTATGCCTCTGAATATTCTTCTCTCTTCGATCCCGGTTCTGACACTATGTCACTTTTGTCTTGCTCACTTCTGCAAAATGGCATTAGCGATTGCACATGTCTGGAATTTATACATACAAGCACAGCATCGCACGCTCCTTAAAGATACAGAACACACACTTTATACTCTGATCTACAGGAGTCATGAAGAATATTTGACCAGAGATCATACATTGTGGAATCACAAGGAGCGGAGTTTAAGCGGAATTGGAAACATTTAATAATGCTGTCAAAGCATATGCCACAGCACATAGCCTGTGAGAAAGACTATCTCAGAGTGAGCTGTCCAGTGTTCTAATTCCTGAGGAAGTTCCAGAAAATATTCCTGTTCCTGTAATGAATCCAGATGTTCCTGATATGAGTTGTGCACCAAAGACTGTCCCTGTTGCTAAATTCAGTCCAGATTGATATGTTACAAGAGTTGTCATATCTCAAGACCATATAACAGATACACGGCAACTTGGACATGACCATTGTGTTTTGTTTCAAATATCCATAATAATGCAAGTCTAACTCTAACATTGTTTTTACAAAGAGCAATCTTTTTAAGAGGGAGGGAGACCAGATGGCTTAGTGGTTAAGGTCTTCACCTCTCATGCACAAGCTTTGATCCTGACCTCCGACCAATACCTGCTTGGAGTTTGCATGTTCTCCCTGTGTCTCAATGGGGTTTCTCCCATGCCCGAAAAACATGCCGAGTGTTTCCATCTCAAACTCACCAATGAATGGAGCTGTGGGCAGCAGCACAGACTCTACATGGTGCCCTATAAGGGGAAAACTTGTACAGACCAACCACTTTGGTCATCTACTGTGGTGCACAGTATCCTCAAGATAGGAGAGCACAGATCACAGACTGCAACCTGTGGCAGGCTAGTCACTCAATGGTGTACAATATGGCACTAGGTGATTCAGTCATGTTGACTAATGTTGCCAAAAATTGGCATGGGTAGTTACTGGTGATAAGTGGGTTGAAGACCTGGCCTACTCTGACCCAAGCCAGGGACCAGTGCTAATGGTGGGAGGGGTATATGTGCCTGTATTGGCCATTGTGCCCCCGCCATAAAGCCCAGCAGTCCTGGGTTAATAAGCTACTGGCTGGACGGTGTCTAGTCGCCCAGCCTGGGTTACCTGGGATAGCTCTGTTGAGTGAAAGCTGAACATAAAACCAATCAACCTGCCAAACATGAACTGAGAATTGCTACGCAGCTTGGAAGTGGATGACATGAAGATACGGAGGAGGTTGGACATACTATGTATCCAGGAGATGAGATGGAAGGGCAGTGCAGCAAAGCCACTTGGCTTGGGATCCAGAGTTTACTGCTCAGGTGGAGGGCAGGCTAGAAATGGTGTAAGAATTGTGGTGAGAGAGGCTTCACAAGGCAGTAAGAGATATCATCAGAATTAATGACAGACTCATGGCAGTATTCATAATCTCAGCCTATGCCCACAGCAGGTTTGTGATAGTGAAGAAAAGAGTGCATTTAGACAGCAGTTGCAGGACCTACTAGATAAAGCAGGGCAACATGAATTGGTGTTGATAATGGGTGACTTGAATGCACATACTGGGACAGACAGAATAAGATATGAGGACTGCCTGGGTCAACATGGGTGGAGCAACAGGAATAAAGAAGGAAATGCTATTCTAGACTTCTGTCTGGCAAATGGCTTGATAGTAGCCAACACATCTTTCAGAAAGAGAGACAGTCACAGGATCACATACAAGAGTAGTCAACATGCAACTCAGGTAGACTTCCTCCTAGTAAGGAAAAGGCAATGGGGCAGAATTCATGATTGCAAAGTCATCCCCAGTGAAACAGTCGGCCCACAGCATAAATCACTAGTTGCTACAATCAGCTGCAAGCAGTGGTTAGAGAAGGCTCTAAGGTCAACAAAGACCAGGCTGGAGACGTGGAAGTTGACTGGAGAGAAAGTACAACAGTTCAAGGAATTACTCAGGGCTCTAGTACCCCAAGAAGAGGAGGAAATAGATGGAGTGAAGAAGAATGGCAGCGCCTAAAACAGCATGTGTTAGGACTACAGAACAGATATGTGGCTGAGCCAAGTATGGAAATAAGGTACATAAGGAAAGCTGGTGGTGGAATGCAGAAGTCCAGGTAGTCATCAAAAGAAAAAAGGAGTGCAGGATGATGTGGGTGACAGAAAAGACTGACCAGGCTAGGAAGGACTACACGTTGGCTAACAGAGAAGCTAAGAAAGAAGTTGCAATAGCAAAGAATAGGGCATCAGAGGCATTGTAACAACGTCTGAAAAGTGACTCAGTAAGGGGCACATAGAATCTATATCAGGTTGCAAGGCAAAAGATAAAGAAGATAGTCAGACAAGCTTCATAAGGGATGCCAGCAACAACCTGCTCACCAGCCCAGAGGACATCAAAGGCAGATGGAAGGACTATTTCCAAAAGCTTCTGAATGAAGAAAACCCCACAGAAGCTGTACTGCCCCAGAAACAGATGAATGGAGAATAAGCATGCTCATGCTAGTGTACAAGAACAAAGGGCACATCCACAACTTTGGGCAGTACAGAAGCATCAAACTCCTATCACACTGTATGAAAGTTCTGGAGAGGGTTACTGATAAACGGATACGCACAGCAGTAGAATGCAAGATGGGAGATGAGCAGTTTGGATTCAGATCAGGATGCAGCACAACTTACCTGATGTTTGCATTGAGACAGATACTTGAGAATAAGCTAGAGATGAGGAGTGAGTCCAACTGGGCATTCAAAGACTTGGAGAAAGCATATGACAAGGTCCCAAGAAAGCTGATCTGGGCAGTACTGCAGTGGTTTAAAGTCCCAGAAACACTGGCAGAATTAGTGCATACTATGTACAGGACCCAATGACTCAAGTACAGACAGTGTTCAGCCTCAAAGAGGGGTTCCCAGTGGGTGTGGGGGTACATCAGGGTTCAGCACTGAGCACACTGCTGTTCATACTGGTGATGGACTACATTAGCAAACAGGTTGGAGGGGAGGTGTCAACGAAGTTGCTGTATGCAGATGATATGGCATTACAGGCAGACTGAGCAAGAATGTCAGCAAAGGACAGAGGAGTGGAATATATATATATATATATATATATATATATATATATATATATATATATATATATATATATATATATATAAGGCACATGGGATGAAACTGAGTACAGATAGGACAGTTGTAATGTCAGCAAATTGGGGAAATTAGAAGAATCTAAAAATCGACACATAGAAAGGAAGACAGTGGAACAGGTTAATATATTTGAGTATCTGGAAGGGGTGGTTGAGGAGAAGGGAAGTCTGAATGATGAGGTCAAAGCTAAAATCAGAAGAGCTGCAGCTAACTGGGAAATGGGACAGAGTGTCAGGTATAATGTGTGACAGAAGAATGTCAAACAATACAGTGGTGCAACCAACCAGTACTACAATACATCACAAAAACCTGGGCACTAAAGGAAGAGCAGAAGAGGAAGGTAGATGTGATGGAAATGAATTGCCTGAGATGGGTGGTAGGATGCACATTGTGAGACAGATGAAGAAATGACATAAGAGCAGAAGCCAAAGTAGCTTCAATTATAGAAAAGGTCAAAGAGAGCAAATGATGCTGGTTTGGGCACATGTGCAAAAAAGAGGACAATCAGGTGAAGAAAATGTGGGCTAGACAGAAAGAAGATAAGAGAAAACAAGGGTGTCCATCAATTGTGTGAGAGAAGATTTTTAAACAGTGAGGCATGATTGTCGAAGAAGGTGGGAGTGTGCCATTAAAAAGACGGCAACAGTTAACACAATACTCAGACCCCTTATAGAAAAATTGGAAAAAGGGGGTTGATGATGATGACATAGCTAAAATGAGCCATGATCAAGGGAGGTAGCCTGGAGGGGCAATAGACAATATTGGATGGACTGAATATTGCATTCATGCAATATCAGACACCCAGCTTACAAAAGCTATACAGAGAGAACTCCATCATGGGAATGAGATGGCCTTTATGGCCAAAAGTCTTAAAGAGGTCAAAGAAACAACTGTAGTAAGGGTCCCAATGTCCCCTGCATAGTAAAAAGCATCTGCTAAAGAGTTTTATTGGTGCCATTCTTTTCTGAATTCATGCTGATGTGTTTTAACACTAAGCCTCCAAGATGTTGTGAAGGACATACAAAACAATGACATCTAAAAGATACAATAATAAATGTGAAAACTTAAAAAATGTGTATGTGGTAGTGTCACACATCTTATAAGGCACATATTCAACAACTGCGTGAAAACTTAAAAAATGTGTATGTGGTAGTGTCACACATCTTATAAGGCACATATTCAACAACTGCCTTTAAGTGTTCTTTTTAATCACCTATGAGAAATTAAATATGTGGTGATTATTAATAAGTTCATACATGTGAGTGAGTAAAAGCAGCACACAATGATGTGACTAAGAACAATGAAGCGACTCCGTACAGCTATTTAACTCAACTATGACTTTAGAACAAAGAAAAGAAATTGACCTAGAGGAGAAACCACAATAATGAGACACTCCAGCATGCTTCTGGACTGAAAAATACACAGCAAAATACAGCTAGCTGCTTTAGTGCCCTAATTGTACATAACTACTGATACATTAATATATTCAAACAGTATGGAATCTAAAGGTATATGAAGTACAGCACTGGATTTCCCCTCCTCATGCTAGAATTACTGAAACATGTGCAGCCACTAAATCCATACAGTAATACTTCTTGAATACAGGAACATAGCTCAAAGGGTGCACAAACAAAGACAATAATCACTACGCTACGGTAATACTTCAGAGAACTTAATATTGTTCTTCCAGGAATACCTGACACTTAAATGATGCTTAACTAAAATTATACCAGCTTTTCTAGCTGTGCCATTGTTTGCTGATACAGTATAGATGTTCTTTCATGTGGCATTCAGTTTTCTGGTTTTAAGAATAGTTTCTTGTAGGCACATTACATCTTCTCTCAAATGTTCTGTTCTGTTTGTATAACAAATTTATGACATTTTCACTGAATAGCAGAAGTCCAAGTAGAGCTATTTAGTAAAAGAAAGAAAAACGACAAGACTTTTTTCAACAAAAAAAAACATTCCAAGAGTGTATTTATAAGTCATAACAATGCTTTTCAAAGAAAAGAATAAAGGAGAACAAATGTATCTAAAAAGAGATATACAGATGCATAAAATACAATCTATAACCTTATTCTGACATAAAAAAAATCAAGAAAAAAAATCATGTCTGCAGTATATGCTTTGCTACTATTTGTAAAGTAATGATCATCTGTTAACTCTGCCTATATGTATGCATATATATATATATATATATATATATATATATATATATATATATATATATATATATATATATCTATATGGGTTTACGACACATGCACGAATAGCATATTTCCGAATCACAAAACATTGACCACACATACACGAAAGTGCTTAACATCGAAAAGCACTTCCATGTATGTGTAGTTCAAAAAAAAATCTACATTTCTGCAGGGGGGCTTTGCCCCCCTGCACCCCCAACACCCCCCCTACTTTATTATTCTCACTCCAAAATCACACTACAGTGGGGAAAAGGGAATTTTTCCTTACTCGCACTGTAGTCTGATCTACGAAACAGGCACACATACATGGAAGCGCTTGTCGATGTTAAGCCCATTTCGTGTATGTGTGTTCGATGTTTTGTGATTTGGACATATGCTAGTCGAGTATGTGTCCGGATCCCATATATATATACTAACTCCAGGATTGATTGCACTACAGTGGGTAAAAGGGCATATACCTTTAACTTGCCTTACAGGCCACAAAAGTACCTCACAAAGAGGATCCTAGGCCTTAACCATTTGTCCTATATGGACAGACTAAAAAACCTCCAACTATTCTCTGTCGCATATCGCCTACTTAGAGGCAATCTCTGCTTGACTTACAAAGCCATTTCTGACCCAGCTCTGTTAGAAATGCTACATCTGAAGAAATCCCAATCCCTCCACACCACATGCTCCAGAGACGTCAACCTCATTACCATAATCAACAGAACATGCTGGAGGTGACAGGTTCACAACTCAGAGACTGCCCATGCTATGGAATAGAATTCCCATACATGCCAAACAGAGACCTCACTGGCCCTCTTCAAGAGAAATCTTGATCAGTGGATGGGAAATAGAAAATTCACCCCAGGGATCACTCCAGTGGCTTTACTCCACAGAGGCACTGGGAACTAAGGATGGGTGGCACAATGCCAGGATAATCCCATGGGCTAGGCTTGTAAAGACTCCAGGGCCATTAGCCTAGTACACACCTATGAACCTACAATACTCTACACACTGCCACTGCTGCTGGGAATGCACAACATATTCAAGAAATTACTTTAGATACTTCCCATAAAAATATAGAGACAAACCCACATTTAGAAACATTACAACAATACTTTCTAAATGACTATCGGTATTCTGATAATTAGCACTGTAAGTTACAGTAATTCTTTTTATCACAAGCAAGTCACAGGTGAAGAGAAACCCATAACAAGTCTACATCTCAAATGTCGGTGAAATGAGTTGTCAGTCATTTGAAATTTAGGTCATTTGGCTGTTGGATAAATGGATAAATGAAGGTTGGATGATGTACGGATAGTGAATCATGAAGTGCAGTGGATTAGCAAGGAGGAAGTAAGGATAGCTATGAAGAGGCTGAAGAATGGAAAGGCTGTTGGTCCAGATGACATACCTGTGGAAGCATGGAAGTGTTTAGGTGAAATGGCAGTGGAGTTTTTAACTAGATTGTTTAATGAAATCTTGGAAAGTGAGAGGATGCCTGAGTAATGGAGAAAAAGTGTTTTGGTACCGATTTTTTAAGAATAAGGGTGATGTGCAGAGCTGTAGTAACTACAGAGGGATTAAACTGATCAGTCACAGCATGAAGTTGTGGGAAAGAGTAGTGGAAGCTAGGTTAAGAAGGGAGGTGATGATTAGTGATCAGCAGTATGGTTTCATGCCAGGCAAGAGCACTACAGATGCGATGTTTGCTTTGACAATGTTGATTGAGAAGTACAGAGAATGTCAGGAGGAGTTGCATTGTGTCTTTGTGGATTTAGAGAACGCATATGACAAGCTGCCTAGAGAGGAGTTGTGGTATTGTATGAGGAAGTCGGGAGTGTCAGAGAAGTATGTAAGAGTGGTACAGGATCTGTACGAGGGTAGTGTGACAGCAGTGAGGTCTGCAGTGGGAGTGATGGATGCATTTAAGGTGGAGGTGGGGTTACATCAAGGTTCAGCTCTGAGCCCTTTCTTATTTGTAATGGTGATGGACAGGTTGACAGACGAGATCAGACAGGAGTCCCCGTGGACCATGATGTTTTCAGATGACATTGTGATCTGTAGTGAGAGTAGGGAACAGGTGGAGTAGAGCCTGGAGAGGTGGAGATATGCTCTAGAGAGAAGAGGAATGAAGGTCAGCACGACTAAGACAGAATATATGTGTGTGAATGAGAGGGAGGTTAGAGGAATGGTAAGGATGCAGGGGGTAGAGGTGACAAAGGTGGATGAGTTTAAATACTTGGGATCAACAGTTCAGAGTAATGGTGAGTGTGGAAGAGAGGTGAAGAAGAGAGTATAGGCAGGATGGAGTGGGTGGAGAAGAGTGTCAGGAGTGATTTGTGGCAGACGAGTACCAGTAAGAGTGAAAGGGATGGTCTACAAGAGGGTAGTGAGTCCAGCTATGTTATATGGGTTGGAGACAGTGGCACTGACAAAAAGACAGGAGTCCGAGCTTGACATGGCAGAGTTGAAGATGTTAAGATTTGCACTGGGTGTGGCGAGGATGGGCAGGATTAGGAATAAGTATATTAGAGGGTCAGCCCAGGTTGGAAGGTTTGGTGACAAAGCCAGAGAGGCAAGATTACGTTGGTTTGGACATGTGCTGAGGAGGGATGCAGAGTATATTGGGAAAAAGATGCTATGGATGAAGCTACCAGGTAACAGGAAAAGAGGAAGGCCTAAGATAAGGTTTACGGATGTGGTGAGAGAGGACATGCAGGCGGATGGTGTGACAGAGCAAGATGCAGAGGACAGGAAGAAATGGAAACAGTTGATCTGCTGTAGCGACCCCTGACGGGAGCAGCCGAAAGAAGAAGGGTGTCGGATAAATGGGAGTCAGTCAAATGAGTTTTAGGTCATGTGAAGTAGACCTATACATATATATTTTTATGTGTATACATAAATACTCTAGTTAATATATTACTATAGTTAAAGTTCTAATTAAGTCTTCTTCGGGCCTCAAAACACCAAGCATGTTAAGTTATGCCTTGGTTTCTATTAGAACACTCTTCTTTTCAGAAAATAAATAGTTTAGTTTAAAAACATTAAAAGCTACTTCCTAATCTAAGTTAAAATTCTCCTTGCTATTACTATCCCTTTAAGAATATTTGCAAAAATATTTTGCAATTTTCTCCACTATAAGTAACATAGTTAAAAATAACTAAAATAAAAATAAATAAAAACTATAAGTAACATGATTTTTCTAAGTGGCAGCTGTTTATAATTCCATTTCCCCCCCAACATGTTAGTAATGTAACATATCAGTCATTAAATAATTGTAGTTATGTGCCTTTGGCAGTTACATGCAATTAACTTAATGTTTATATCTTTATTTATTAATTAATTTACCCAGTTATGTGGGCTGATCCTTTCAAATTGTTTTCAGTAACAAACGGGGAATAAAAATATAAATGAGGTAATGGGATTTTACACTGAATTCAGTACACCAAGTAAGTACCTTAAGAAAAAAGAAAAAGGCACTTGTTAATAATACTAGTTAGAATTTTAGATGTATTTATTTAATATTGATTTACTGGGGAAGTCTGAATGGGACAGAGCCCAGTTTCAGCAGAGACCTGGGGAGAAACTCTGCAGACCCATGTCTTTAGAGAACCCAGACGAAACCCACGAATGCAGGGAGGACATGCACACTCTGCACAGAAGGTACCCCAGACAAGAATCGAACCAGAGAACCTCTTCCTGTGAGGTGATAGTGCTAACTGTTGTACCACTGCACTGCCAATCAATAGTGAAGATAATGTACATTTTTACAGACATTTATAGACAAGCCCTTGAATTCAGAAATGAATCCAAATGTGAGCTTAAATGCTGTGGCCAAAAGGAGCAATGTATGCAATCATATGAAATGAGATTCAGAGAAAGACCTCATTAATGACTAATTTGTATGCATCCAGTAATTACCACCAGTGGTAATCATCAGTTTCACCGGCAGAAGTACCCCCATTCATTCTTACACACACACACACACACACACACACACATCCCTACACTATCAATACCCTAATTAATCCCCCACTGCAGCCACATAGGCAGAGATACACACAGGCACACACAGTCATTGTGACCAGCTATATCTCTGTAGTCATGCAAACACACAGACGTATACAGACACTCTGACACTTCTATCACTACCTTTCAACAGCCAATAATCTGATCTTACCTCTTTATGATAATGGGATAATGCAACATTTTGGCTATGTTTATTAACAAGCCAGCTGTGCTAATTGACACTGCTGAGCAATTCTCTGAATCTCACAGCTGCTTAACTACCCTAATTGCATGCATTTCCAGTGGGAGAGAGCATATGCATTAGCCACTCCCACAAAATGCCTCATTAGCATTTAGCATCATCATGGAGACAGCCCATGATTGTGACTCTACTAGCCATGTAGAATCCCTTAGGTGGGCCTGTCTCTAACTCAGAAAGAGCATCCACATGTAGTTTTCTGCTGCTGCTGCCATGACCTGTATCTGGTGGCACATCTTTCTGAATCCCAGGGAATTTCGCTATAATCCTAACTACTGCTGCAATATGGTAGAGTGGAATGCAAATGAAAGAATTGGTAGTTTTCAGGCAATTGACGAACTAAAGCATAGAGTAGATAGTCTTCTTCTTCTGTCACTGATCTAATATCATACCCCTGAACTGTACTGAATCTCTTGGTTTTCACTGTTTTTTGAGGTCCAAATAATGGGGTGCAACGATTCCTGAGAGGCACCCCTTCATTTCTGAATTTCCCAGCTTTTTTTGAATTATTTTTCAGACTGACGTCATCACCCGGAGACGTGTGCAGTGATGTCAACTTCATCCAGCTTGTCGGAATTCACCTGAGGGCTGCTTTGGGCCCAGTATGTGAATTTATAAGAGGGGTGGGACAGATGAGAAGCCTGAACATCATGAACACTGAGCTGCTACATTTATTTTCCGTGCTTTAATGTAGAACACACGTGTTGGAATTATCAGTCACTTCATTGCTGCATTACTTTCCATCTGCTTATGTGCTGCAATTCAGACATGGAACGTGTGTGTGTGTGTGTGTGTGTGTGTGTGTGTGTGTGTGTGTGTGTGTGTGTGTGTGTGTGTGTGTGTGTGTGTGTGTGTGTGTGTGTAAAATGCCCCAGATAGATATACCTGGTGGTTAGGGTTACTCAAGCTCAAAACCTGTACCTTAGGTACAGGGAGCAAAAGCCTGAGTTCTCTACCCATACCACCACTTCTCATTGAAGGACTTATAACTCTCCACTATACAACTTTTTACATAATGCCTAGAATGCATTTGGCTCATACTTATGGTCTATTCCTCTTAAAATGTGGATGGTTCAGTGGTAGTGTTGTTGCCTCACAGCAAGAGGTTCTCTGGTTCGATTTGACATGGAGGCACTCTTGGATCATGCAGCCAGGAAGGTGAGTAGCATCCTGCCATAGCCCAGAATGATACCACAATGCAAAGACAAAATGATTGACTTCAACAATTGGCTACGCTTCTGGTGTCATTCTAAGGAGATCTAGTGTCTGTCTGCCTGGGACAACATGATCGACAGACCACGATGCTATGCCATAGATGGCCTGTACCTGTCACTCCTGGGATTCCGGATACTGGTTAAGGCTCTTGCCATCCCTATAGTGCCTTTTTTAGGCAAGGTTCAAAAGACAAACTCACCACTGCAGCAGGTACAAGCAAGCAAAATTTGAGGGTAATGTTACTTAGTGCTAGAAATCTAAACCTCAACATGCACTCACTTGAGGCACTCCTTAAAATGGAGAACATCGACATCTGTGGAGTGATGGAGACCTGGTTCAAGACTCCAGAGAGCACCCCTACATTACCAGGCTAAAACTGATACCACGCCTTTCGGACGCCTTACTGGGACCGAAATACTAAAGGAGGAGGTGTGTCCATATTCATTAAGGATATCCACACCTCCAGGCTAGTTGCTCAACATAATGCATCCAAAATTATCAAGTGTAACTAACACTGGGCAAGACTGCAATTCAGGTTGTAGCTTGTTACAGATGCCCCTACATGCCCCAGGATGCCCACTCCACATTTCTTGATATACTGGGTAATATTAAGGTACAACCCAATACCCTAATAATGGGCAATTTCAACTACCCCACCATCGACTGGGAAAACTACTCATGTACTAACTCATTTGCTCAATGCTTTCTGGAACTCAAATTCCAATGCCCTGGATCAGCTTGTCCATACCCCCACCAAGGGCAGCAATATCCTAGCCCTGGTCATTACCAATATGGGCAACTGATGTTCCATGCCAGAGGTCAACTCTTCACTGGTCAGATCCGACCACAAGCTAATCACCCTATACATCAATATCCTGCCCCCACCCCCATTAAGGAAACCACCGTAAAAAACTTCTCCAAAGCCAACTTCATGCTTCTTAAGACAGAAGTGGCAAGCTTCACGACACCCATACATATGGACAATAGAGGTACAACTGCTAAATCCTATACAAATGCACTGTATAAACACATACACAAGTGCATGGATCGTGCCATCCCCATCAGAACCAAGACGCTATCCTCCAAGAAAAAGGAAGCCAATCTGGTGGTCCCCTGCCATAAACAACTCTACAACAGAAGGAAGAAACTGTTGCAAAAAAGAGTAAAATTCCCTAATTGCAGGAACTCCCTGGTCAGCCTCAGTAAGAATCTGTGATCCCTCATAAAATCTTCCAAAGTTAGTTATGAAAATAAAATCACCACTGATTCTAAAGACAACCACAAAGCATTCTACAGCTATGTCAAGAATCTCAATGGTAACACTCAGATCTGCTCTGAGCTACAGCACAATGGCACTAGATATACAGAACCAACTGATATTGCCAACACCCTGACAGATAGGTTCAGTGCAAACCTCACCCCCCCACCAAGGGCTCATCACTATAGCAGAAGAATGTAAAGCCCCTGTAATCACAGCTGCACAAGTAAAGACTGCACTCTCCAAAGCCAAGAACACAGCATCCATGGGACCTGACAACATCACAGGCTGCGTTTTGCATGCACTACAGAATGAACTGGCACACCACCTAAGTACCATGTTCAATCATAGCCTCACTTCAGGCTTTGTGCCTACATAATGGAGCACAGCAATGGTTATCCTACTCCTCAAAGGCCTGACGAGCCTGGTCTGCAAGGCCATGGAATGTATCATCTTGGAGCTTATAAACAACGACATAGGTAACCTCCAAACTCTGGACGCCACTCAGTTTGGGTTTTTAAAAGGTAGCTCATGTCTCCTAAACCTGATTGGGTTCTTTGAAGTAGTCACCAGAACCATGGATGAGGGTAAGGTAGTGCATTTCGCCAAGGCTTTCCACACCATCCCCCACTCTGGAATTATAGATAAACTCACTAGACTGGGCATAAATCTGTATGTTACAAGATGGGTGGCCAACTGGCTCACTGACAAAACCCACACAGTGAAAGTAGTTGACTCCAAATCCAACTTTAGACCAGTGACAAGTGGAGTACTACAGGGCTCAGTCCTGGGTCCTGTCCTGTTTGGCATCTACTTCGCAGAAGTCCAGGCTAATACAGCAGGTCTCTGGCTAATGAAGTGTGCAGATGACTGCAAACTAGGTGCCATAACAGAATTGTCTAATGATGTGGACATTCTACAAAGGGGCCTCACTGAGACTGATGCTTGGTGTCTAAGGCATGGCCTCAACCTCGATGCCAAGAAGTGCATTGTCATCCCCTTTGGGAAAAACACTGTACCCATGAACTACCACATAGCCGGTAGCCTACTAAACCCCCAAAGTGTGATAAGAGACCTTGGGATACAGGTGGACAGTAGCATTTCCTTTGATAATCACAACGACACAGTAGTCAGGAAATCCTTCTACGTGGCACACCTCATCACAAAGGGGTACACCTCCTGAAAAAGAGAGGTCATTGCTCCTCTCTAGTCATCAGTCACAAAAACAAAAATGAGCACTGTGGCAAAGTAAAGCAAACAGCAAAAATAGGTAAACCAAAAATAAAAGCGTGCTCCACAACGTTCGAAAATAATTTATTATAAAACAAAGCTTTTGGACTAAAAAGCCCTTCATCACTGTTGTAAAAACATGTATAAGCACAATAATCATCTTATACCAATTTAAAAAAAAAATCACATGACACAACCTATCCTATAGAAAAAAATAATACAATTATTCAATCATTACTATCTAATCATCTGCTGCTTAAATTTCAGTATTGGTTTTAAACTAACTTGTTTATTTATACCAGGAGGTTTGTCTGCCTGCATGCTGACAATCCATTCATACTCTTTAGTGTCTAACTTGTTTACATCACCTCGCCTAATATTCAAAGTTAACATATCAATAACTCTTAAAACAAACTGATGCGAAAGACGAGACATCTTTATATGTTTAGCCAAAGAGTTAGTCTCTATCATCCATCGAATATCAGAGCAATGCCCAATAATCCTATCTCGTAGTCTTCTCATAGATTTACCTACATAAAATGCTTCACATTCCAGACAGGTAGCTAAATATACTATATGGCAAGTATTGCACATAGCTGCACAATCAAATATAAACTTCCTATTATCATTAGGGTGTATAAACTCAGCAGACCTACAAATAGCACTACACGAGGAACAATTACAGCAAGGTATAGTACCCTTCCTACTATATTTAGCAGCAGGATTCTTATTTAATTCAAAGACCTTATAACACAAAGACTTTTTTAGGCTGTTGGAATTCCTATAAGTAAAGAAAGGTCTTTCACTAAGCCATTTTCATGCCCAGGAATAGCTTTCAAAATGTCCCAATTCTCCCTGACAATGCTCTCAATTAACTTACTTCCCATATTATAAGTCATTGCATATCGTAATTGCTGGTTATCATCCATCTGCTGTTCCCTTTCAGTTAACACAGCATCCGAGAAAAAGGGACTCACTCTCCTATCCCTCATACTAAGGATCTCATTTTTTGCCTGGTCAAGATGGGATTCATGATAGCCCTTTCCTTTGAAATCCTTTGTCATATCATCCAATTGTTCCAAGCATGTACGTAGCTGAGTATTCAGTCTACTGACCCTTAAATATTGTCCCTTTGCAATACCCCCAAAAACATGTGGGGCATGCATGCTATGTCTATGCAAATATGTATTTGCCTGTACATCCTTCTTGAATACTGAAGTATCTATCCCTTTCTCGTTCCTGCATATTTTTACATCCAGGAAGTGAATCTCTTCTCTCAAACTTTTCTCAAACCTTAGAAATAGGGGTTGTAGAATCTAAATAATCCACAAAGGTTTGTAATTGTTCCTCATTACCTTTCCATACCAAAATAATATCATCCACAAAACGCTTGTAGAAAGATATTTTAGAGGCATAGATACTGTTCTCACCAAATATATGTTGACCTTCCCATTTACTCATATCCAAGTTTGCATAGGTGTTAGCGAGGGATGTTCCCATAACCACCCCTGATACTTGGTGATACATTTGTTGAATATAAAAATATTATTCTCTAATACATGCTCGGGAAGTTCACAATAGGTCTCTATTTGCCTTGCTGTATAATTACTATAATTACACATGATCTCCCTAATACAGTTCACCCCATAGTCGTTAGGAATTACGTTAAAAAGTGACTTCACGTCTAATGTAACAAAAATAAAACTTTCAGAAAGATTTACCCCACTATACAATTCATATAATCTCTAGTCATCCTCATCAGACCCATTATAGAGTACAACTCCCTGTTTTGCATGTACCTCCCAAGACATCTACAACAACTAGAAAGGCCACAGAAATACCTCACTAAGAGGATTACCAGCCTTAAACAGATGCCATACTCAGACCGTCTCAAAAAACTCCAGCTAAACTCCATCGCTTATCGCCTACTCAGAGGTGACCTCTGCCTAACATACAAAGCCATGTCAAACCCAGATCTGTTGGACATGCTACACTTAAAGAAAAACTCCAATCCATCTGAGCCATATGCTCCAGAGACCTAAACCTTGCCACCACAATAAACAGAACATGCTGGAGGGATAGATTCCTGTCCCAGAGACTTCCCATGCTCTGGAACAGACTACCTATTCATGTCAAGCAAAGCTCCTCATTAGCCCTCTTTAAGAATGGATGGGAAATAGGAAATTCACCCCGGGGATCACTTCAGTGGCTCTGCTAGACAGGGGCGCAGGAAAATAAGAAGTTATGTACCTACCATAACGTTCCATGTTAGTTGTCTTCTCTCGCCTTCTTTCTTGCTTGATGGGGTTAGCTCGAGAGTCACTTTTACCAGGTCGAGGCAGCCCCATATCCCATGATGCAAGGCGGTAAGTACCCAGATCTCGTTTGATGACAAAGGGCAATAGCACCAAGCATAAATACTTCCCAAAGGAAGAAAGAAAGAAAGCCTACAGGATGAAAGAAGGACCAGTTCTGAATGGTCTTCAGCATAACAATCTCTTGTAGAAAGGTCTGTCCAGGCCTGGGGGAAGGAGGGAGGGTCGCAAGAAAGAAGGCGAGAGAAGACAACTAACATGGAACGTTATGGTAGGTACATAACTTCATCAATCTCGCCTTCATTCTTGCTTGATGGGAAGCACCTCTATCCTGGGTGGCTCAACGGAACAGACTCTTGAGGACTGTAGAGCCAAAACTGGCTCTGTCCCTGGAGGCCAAGTCCAATTTGTAATGGGAAACAAAAGTATGAGGAGTGGCCCAAGTGGCCGCTGCACAAATAGTGTCTAAAGGAAGTCTAGCTTGAAAGGCTGTAGAAGTAGCTAAGCTCCTAGTTGAATGTGCTTTAGGTTTTGAGCACAGCTGTTTTCCCCTGAGCAGATAAATTTCAGAGATGACAGAAGACAGCCATCTAGATAAGGTCACTTTAGAAACAGGAAGGCCTTTCCTGTTATCTGCATAGGAAACAAAGAGTTGATCGGATTTCCTAAATTGTTTAGTTCTGTCCAAATAATATCTGAGTTGGCGGTGGACATCAAGATAATGTAATTTTTGTTCCGATCTGTTTGAATAGTTTGGAAAAATACAGGAGTTCAATGGATTGATTCAAATTAGCCTTAGATAAAAGGTCGGATTAGTTCTCAATGATATTCTGTCCTTGTGAAAGACCAAATAGGGGTCGAACCGAAAGAGCTTGTAGTTCAGACTCACTCCTCGCCGATAACAGCTACTAGGAATAATGTTTTCCAAGAAAGAAATTTTAGGAGCAAGAAACAGCTGGCGGGAAGGGGGGAAGAATCAAGGATGTCAGCACTAAATTTAGATCCCATTGAGGAGGAGGATTCCTGATTGGAGGCTTTAGCAGGAAAATTCCTTTCAAGAAGGCTTTACAAAGCCTATGGGACATGATATTGTGATCCCGACATGAAAGTTCGAGATAGCAGCCAGTTGAACTCTAACTGTGGAAGAAGAGGAGCCTGCATGAAAATCTCAGTCCAAAACTGCCTGAACTGGGGCAGTGAAGGGATCGATATTCTTGGCTTTAGCCCAATAACCATTTGCTTGTATAAATCCTCCTGGTAGATATGATGTCTCTAACAGGGTTAGAGATCAAAGGAAGCCTGGCTAAGGAAGGAAGTGGAGCAACCATGCTGAGAGGTTGAGAGAAGGGATAGACCGGTGCAGCTGACCGGATTGGTGAACCAGAAGATCTGGCACTGGGTCCAGATGCCATGGCTGCACCAAAAGGTGACGATGGAGGAATGGAAACCAAATTTGTCGAGGCCAATAAGGAGCAATGAGAATCATTTTGGCTCTCAAAGCGGTAGCTTTCTGGATAACCTGAGGGATTAGAGGAAAAGGAGGAAGGCATAAAGAAGTCCCTGGGCCCCTGAAATCCTGGGTCAGGCGTCTCTGGGGGGATGGCCTGACAGAGGAAGAGAGAGAAGAAGTCTGGGCATTTGCTGTTTTGGGGAGTAGCAAAAGATCGCAACATGGGCGACCCATTCCAGAAAAATCTCCTCCACTATAGATTGCTTGAGAGACCACTCGTGAGGCATGAGAATAGCTCTGCTCAATCTGTCCGCTAAAATGTTGGTTTTCCCAGGGATGTGCTACCAGAAACCGATGAGAGGAGATCGCCCATTGCCACAGTCTGGACTTGGTTCCGCCCTGTTTGTTGATATACCAAACTACAGACATGTTGTCTGTGTGGACTGTCGTCCCTACAGGAAGAGAGTCGTTGAGGGCTTGAAAGCACTGCTCTCATCTCTAGGACATTTATGTGCAGGTGGTACTTCCATGAACCATCCTGGGGAGGCATCCGTGGTGACAGTGGCTGAGTGAACATCATCCACTGAAGGGAAGAAGAGTAATGGCCGCAGCCATGAGACCTAATACTTTAGAACCATTCTGGCCTGTACCTTCTTGTTGGCTAGAATGATCCTGACATGACTTTGAATGTCTGAAACTCTTTGGTCTGTAATAGACTGGCAGGGCAATAAGGATGACTTTTCAAGTTGGATGAGATGCCCAAAAAGAGAACAAAGATTGTTGTGTAATCCCTGGCTTGAACAAGCTGATGCCTGGTGGTGGCTGACAGCTGGAATCGCCATGCATTTGGTGAACACTCTGGGGCTGTGGTGAGACCAAAGGGCAGGGCTCTGAACTGGAAATGACTGGACCCCAGAAATCTCCTGGGCGTCTGTGAATTTTTATGTGATAAGATCTATTGAGCACATCCAGTTGTCCTTCTGCAAGAAGGGCAAAATAGTGACCATTCGAATCTTGTCTTCCTCACAGACTTGTTGAGTCTGCTGAGATCAATATTGGTCTCCAGTCTCCCTGGCTTTTTGGGACCAAAAGAACCTTCTGAATGGTCTGTTGTAACTGGCTGAATGTCTCTTTTTGCAGTAGTTTTGAGACTTCCAACTCTGCAATTTGAATTTGAGGGATAGAAAGGACTTTCCTCGAAGGACTTTTGTAACCTCGGATATGATCGACTGTACCCATCTGTCTTGGCTTCTGGGTACAGTGATAGTCTGGCAACATCTCAGGGATGCTGAAAGGGCTTGTCAGAGAGAGACTCTCTGTTTCTCTGCCTCTCCTTCTGTCCTTTGGGATAAGGTCTAGAAGGGGTGGAAAACGACTCCTGACAGAAAAGTTTTTTTTTCTCCTCCACCTGGTCAGTCACGCCTTCCTTTCCTTCGGAGGGCCAAACAGAGCTGACCCATCAATGGATCTGCAAAATTACATAGTGCGCATCAGGCTTGGGCGCCTGTACCTCATGGAGGAGTTTGCAATGGAGTTAAGGGTTCAATTTTTCCTGAGCCCCCTAACTCCGATATCCCTTTGGAGTCTGGTGAAGTGACAAAGATAGTTCAAAAACATCCGCTTACCATATCTATCCATGGTCCTAGAGTCCTTATTAGAGGATGGACAGGTATGGAAGGATCTGCAAGTTCCCTCTTGGTGGCAGCCACCACCACCATGGCATCAGCGGGGACCACCTTTTTATGAAATTGCTTGTCCTGGGCAGTAATAAAAATTTAGAAGGCCTCCTAGGACAGGCTCTACAGAGTCAGGAGCAGTCCCAATAACCTGCATAAGGGGGTTAAGGCGGAGACACCCAGGACAGGTATACTGACTCATCCTCAGAGGGATTGTTGGGTTCTAGGATGTCTGAGCAAGTCCTCTTCTGCAGAGGATCACCCGACAAGTCGGATATTCCCAGTGGGGAAACCTGAGGCGGAGGATCTCTGGTCGGGAGCAGAGAGAGAGCAGAGATGTGTCAAAGGCACTATAGAGGGAGGAGCTAAGGGAACAGACTGCTGGCTGAGTCCAGAGCCAGCACACTCTTCTCATCCTCTCGCTCTCCTCCCAGGGAGGTCCAGCTAGGAACTCCAGGACCCACCGAAAGGAAGGCTCCGAGGCAGATGTCGCCAAACTCGCTCCAAGGGGAAGAGCGGGGTGGGACACTCAGGGTCGATGCCACTCACCCTCGGAGGAGACCAGAAGCCCGGCCACTGAATCCCTCTAAGGAATGTCTCGTAGAGGCTGAAGGAGCAGAAGGGGTATCTGTCCCTCAGCAGAAACTATTCCCAAGACTCAAACTCCAAACTCTGGGTGGAACTGCAATGGGGTGTGGACTAATAGTCGTCTGCTGGGGCGGACTATGTAGCATTTGGGCCAGTGCCTGTGACTTTAGTAGTCTACTGACCACTCTCTCCAAATCATGGTCAGAAAGCCTGGATGACCTTGAAGATCGGACCTAGACCTCTTCGACAACTCGGCACCGACAGGTAGCTCGATGTATGACGCTCCAGCCGACCGACACTGCCATAAAGGTGTCGAACACATGGTGGTTGGAAAATCGGCTCCAGCGGGAGCGATCTCGACTCTGAATGTGAGGGAGCCAAGGCCACAGGCTTGGGCACAGAAGCCTGGGCCTTGGAAGACTTAAGTCTTAGATGGGGGGGACGACTTAGGAGGAGAGCCCGGCTAGAAAGGCCCTCAAAATCGTTTATTTTTCTTTCCTGCAGGACTTTCTGGCTAAAAGAATGACATATAGCACAGGAGTCCTGCAGGTCTGTCAGAGACATCTTCTGACAGCCCTTTCTTTAGACATGGTGTAAAACACACACACACACCCACCAGTCCAAGAAATAAAATTAAATATACCAAAGGTATCACTAACAGACACACACATACACACACCCTAACAGGGGGGGGGGATGGGATGGGTTTTAGTCTGACTAAAAGTTTAGAGGAGACAGGGAAATTTTCTGTCAGAAAGGAATTAAAATTAAGTTAAAACTAATAATTTAAGGTTTTTTTGTAAAAGGGGCTAAAATAGTAAAGTAGTAATTCACTTACCAGGAGCTGGTAAAAGGAGGACCTCATCAGCGATCTGGGTACTGCATCATGGGATATGGGGCTGCCTCGAGCTGGTAAGTGACTCTCGAAAGCTTAGTGTGAAGTCGGGCCGGAGAGGATCGGCTCCGAACCCCATCAAGCAAGAATGAAGGCGAGATTGACAACTTAACATTACCTTTCTTGGGTGGCAAAAACCAGGGAACTTTTTTGCTAGGCTTATATAAACATTTCTCCCCAGCCCTCTGCTGAAAATTAGCTTTGTTCCAAGTTGGACTTTTCCCAGTAAACACATGTTAAAAACCATACATTTTATTTTATTCTGGCAAATCAGTGAGAACTGAATTCACTAAATAATGACAGCCATTTAAATGTCTTCCTATCTTTTAGGAAACACAACATTTTATTATAGTAACTTTCTATGATTATACAAGCAATGTTTAAAATGTGTCCCCGATTTTGGGCCTTTGTCCACCCCCAATAAAGTTTGTCTTTTTCCTGATTTATTGTGCTGCAGTTTTCAGAGAAAGCAAAGCTTAGTGTTGCTTTTGCAAAGTGTACTTGCATTGTTAGTAGCACAACAGGTAGTATATTTGCTTTTGCTGCAGAAGGCTGTGGGTTCTACTCCCACAGTCTGTAGATGGATTGCTGATACTGTACTGTGTTATACTTTTAAAGGGGGTGGATGCTGCAGTCCTGAGAATGTCCTCCTTTGGCAGAGATACCTATTAACTATGAACCTGTTATCAGTTTGCCATTCATTCCCTATTGAAATATTACTAGCTTATCATTTTTAATGTAACGTAGGTAATTTATTTTTCAAGGGCAACAGGCACTTCACCTGTAGATGAAAAGTACAGTTTTGTACCTACCATAAATATAGATGTTCGAGTGTAAACACTGCTGCAGTCATTGCACTTGTGTTATCCTGCCGTCAGGCGGTTCCCCAGTCAGCCTGAGTTCCAAAGTCTTGGTCCAGCGTCGGTTTTTGTCGCCTTCTCCCTGACATCAGTGCGACAGGGGTATATAAGATGCAGCTGAAGCCATTTTCTTCAGTTTTTCTTGCCCCAGATGTCAGGTGCCCCCAAATAGGTAGGCAATTCAAATTGCTAGTAACGTATACATAAGAAAAGCAAACAAAAATTTTCAGTTACCAAAAATACTCTTCATAGGTAGTAAAGGGTAGAAGACATAGGTACGTACCAGCAAGTAAGAGGGGAAGGAGGGAGGGTAATCTGGACTACAGCAGTGTTTACACTCAAACATCTACATTTATGGTAGGTACAAAACTGTACTATGTTCATCGTGTTACACTGCTGCAGTCATTACACTTGGGTGGAATCCCAAAGCTGAGGTAGGGTGGCTGGTTCTATAAGGCATTAGGGGTGGCTATAAGGCCCTGCAGCACAGCAGTGGCAAAGCCAGCTCTGGATTTGGAGTATAAAGGCAAATGGTAATGCTTGGTGAAGGTATGCACAGAACTCCATGTTGCTGCTTCCAAAATATCCTTGGTAGGTACCCCTCTGAGGTAGGCAGTTGAAGTGGCTGTTGCCCTGGTGAGATCTAATGCTGCTAGGTACAGGTTTCCCATAGTGTGTATAGCAGAAATGTATACAATGTCCTATTCATTTTGAAATAGTCTGTTTTGAAATGGCTTTTCCCTGTGCTCCTGCAGCATATGCTACCAATAATTGCTCAGATTTTCTGAAAGCTTTGGTTTTGTCCAAGTAGAAGCATAACTGCCTGTGAATGTCCAAAGAATGCAGTAGTCTCTATCCTTTATTCTGTGGTTTTGGATAAAAAGTTGGCAAGTGAATAGTTTGGTTTAGAGCCACACTTGATACCACCTTTGGCATAAACATAGGGTTAGTTCTTAAAGACACCCTGTCCTGGTGGAAAATGAGGAAAGGTTCCACTGCCATTAGTGCCTGTAATTCTGAAACTCTTCATGCTGATGTTATTGCCAGTAGCAGAGCAGTTTTCCAAGAGATATATTTTAATTCTGCTGTGTTAGCTGGCTCAAAAGGAGGTAAAATTAATTTTTCCAAAACAAAGTTGAGGTCCCAAGTTGGAGTAGGTGCTCTACGGGGTGGTCTTATGTTTTTAGCTCCTCTGAGGTACTGTTTGAGCAAAGGATTAGAGAAAATTGGTGGATCTGTGTTGTAATGAGCAGAAATGGCAGAGGCGTGGATCTTGATGGATGAAAAGGAGAGGCCCTTGTCCAGCATCTCAGTTAAATATTGTAGTATCTGAGGAATGTTTGGGACAAGAGGGTCAAGGCTGTGAGCCTGGTTGCAGGCACAGAATCTCTTCCATTTATCCGAATAGGCTTTCCTGGTACTAGGCCTTCTGGCCTCCAGAATGACATCCATAACAGCTTTGGAGAGAGGCATTGCTTGCTTGACTAAGGAATTTTCCATGCAGCTAGGTTTAAGGTCTTTAGCTGGCTGTGAAGTATCTGATTGTTGTGCTGAGTCAGCAAATGTGGGATTTGAGGCAAAATCCGTGGTGGTTCTTGTGCTAAGTTCTTTAAGATTGGGTACCAATGCTGGCGTGGCCAGTCTGGTGCAATCAGGATCATCTTTGGCTCTTCTTGCCTGGCTTTTATGAGTACTTTTGGAAGGAGAGTTAGAGGTGGGAAAGTGTATACTTGCAGGTTTTTCCAGCTGAATGAGAGGGCATCCACTTTCCATGCTTGTGGATGGTAACTTCTTGTGCAGAATTTCTGTAGCTGGCTGTTCATTGGGGGATGCAAACAGATCTATGTCCGGGCTCCACCATTTCTGTGTTATCATTCTGAATATTTGTGGATTCAATTCCCATTCGTGGGGATCTATGATGTTTCTGCTTAAGTCGTTGCCAGTGTTTTTTGTCTCCTGGCAGGAATTGTGCTTACAGATGAACTTGGTAGTCTAGAGCTGTGTTCCACAAGGTCATGGCTTGTCTGCAGAGGGGGTAGGAGTGTGTGCCCTCTTGCTTGTTTATGTACCACATAACTGTGGTGTTGTCTGTCTTTAGTAATAGTTGTCCTGGATGCAGCAGGTCCTTGAAGGCTATAAGGGCATTTTGTACAGCTAGCATCTCTTTTTGATTGATGGGAAGATGCATTTGTTCTGCAGGCCACTCGCCCTGAATACATTTTCCTGCCATGTGTGCTCCCCAGGCGTAATCCGATGCATCTGTTGTCAGTGTTTGCCTGGCTGTGGGATGAGTAAAAGGCTGTCCCTTGTTGAGGTGACAAGCTTGAGCCCACCATCGAAACTCCTGTTGAAGGCAAGGCATTAGTGGTATAACTGTTTCCAAACTTTGACAGTGTTGAGACCACACAATCTTTAGGTACCATTGTAGTTTCCTCATATGCAGTCTGGCATATGGAATTAGTAGTATGCAAGATGCCATGTAACCCAAGGCCTACATAATTTTTCTTGCAGAGAGTTGGGTCTCTGTTGCCATCAATTGAAAGTATTGAGTCAGTTGTCCTTACTTGTCTGGCATGAGATAAGCCATCTGGGCCATTGTGTTCAAGCTGGCACCCAGGAATATTATCTCTTGTGAGGGCACTAGTTTTGATTTCTTTTCGTTTACTGTGTACCCCAGGCAACTTAACTTTTTTACGAACGTCAGATGCTTTATAAGAATGTCCTTTCTCTCTGACTGAATCAGGCAGTCATCCAGGTACGGATACATTTTAATTACTTTCTGTCTGCAAAATGCAATTTCTGGTGCCAAGCACTTTCTGAAGACCCTGGGCACAGTAGATAATCCAAAGGGCAGTGCAGAGAAATGATAGTGCATTGAACCAGCTATGAATCTGAGGTATCTTCTGCAGTTTTGTCTGATAGGGACATGCAGGTATGCCTCCTTGAGGTCCAAGGTCACGAGCCAAGCTTTCTTGCCCAGCATGGGAAGAAGCTGCTGTAGTGTCAACATTTTGAATTTTGGAACATCCAGGTAGGTGTTTAGAGAAGAAAGATCTAGAATGGGCCTCCAGGCTTTGTCCTTTCTGGGAACCAGAAAGTGTCTTGAGTAAAATCCTTGTCCTTGGTCCTGTGGTGGTACCTTTTGAGTAGCTCTCATGTCCATGAGTGCTGTAATTTGTTTTTGAGCCTCTGCCCATTGATTTGGTGGCAGATTTGGCATTCCTTTTAACCTTGGCAGAGTGTAAAAGTGGAACCTGTAACCTTGAGATACAATGTTGAGAACCCATTTGTCTTTGGTGACCCAATGCCAATTGTGATAGAAAAGTGCCAGTTTTCCTCCTAAGGGGGCTGCCAAGAGAGAGCTGTTTGGCAGCTGTAGTGGGAAGTCATTGAGGTTGCTTTTTATATGGTTGGGGCCTGTCTTCCCCTTCTTTCTGGCCTGGTGCACCCCATTGTCAAGGCCTGTAAGGACCTTGTGGTTGACCTCTACCTCTTGGACGTCTGTATCTGCCCCTTTGAGGTCTGTCTGTAACTGGAAAGGACCAATTCTTTGTTGGCCAATTTCTGCTAAATCGAGGAGGCTGAACCTGTAAGAAATCCTTCACCGTTTGCATAGATTTTGCCTTATCCTCCATCTTCTTTAATACCTCTTCTGCCTTAACTCCAAATAACACATCCCGCTGCAAAGGTGCATCCAATAATTTTGCTTTAACATGATCTAGTAACGTATGTTCTTTTAACCACGCATGTCTTCTAATGACAGAGCCTGTAACTGCTGCTCTACAGGAGGCCTCTAAAGAATCAAAACCACATTGCAAAGAATGTTTTCCCACTTGTTCAGCTGCATGCAATAAATCCTGCATTTCTTTAAAATTAGGAGGATCTGAATCTGGAAGCATTTTTTGTTTCAACTGAGACATCAAAAATTGCTTATATTTTAGCATGTGAAACTGGCAATTTAAGGCTCTCATTGCTAAAGTTGCAGACGTATATACCTTCTTTCCCCATCTGTCTAATGCTCTGGAATCTCTGTCAGAGGGAACTGGGTTTTTTTACTGATGAGGCCTTAATCCCTTTGGGTCCCTGAGAAATAGTTTCAGGGTCAGCAACAGGGCTTTTATACAGAAATTTGTGTGAGTCAGGGACTCTGTAATATCTATCAGGTTTAACTGGGGCTGGAGGTAAGGAGTCAGAATTTAAGCTGGATTCAGTATACACATCATCCACAATATCTAACACTGGTGGAATAGCTAGGGGTCTGTGTTGAGGTAATAAAAGGAAGTCTCTGAGCCTTTTCTTGGATTCTGAGTAATCCTGGTCTTCCCAAAGGAAATGCTCCCTCATGGTATGTAAGGTTTCCCCATAACAGTAGTCCTCAGGCGGAGAGGCTGATAAGTTGATTCTTCAGCATCAGAATCCTCATAAGGGGGTAAAAGAATATCCTAGGTCTGAGGATGAATCTGAAGAAATGGACACCTGGTCAGATGATTCATACTCTGCATCCTGTCTCGGCCTTTTATCAGGTGGGGGGGGGTGGGACCCCCTGATCAGGGTGATTAGGTCTTCGGCCATTTTGAGCATTTGTTTCTTAGGCATGGAGGCCTGTCCTGGAGAATGCTGTATTTGTTTTTTTGTTTTTAAGGGAGGCTTAGACTTAGCAGAGGGTTTAATGCTTAACTGAGTAGGTCTGAAAATACCCTCTGAAGCTGTGGATTGCTCAGCTACTTCGGTTCCCTC